>NW_026571175.1:3156701-3174201 GCF_026225935.1 Boleophthalmus pectinirostris
CTTCAAAGCTTTAAAAACAAACAATAAAATCTTAAAATCAACTCTAAAATGAACAGGAAGCCAGTGCAAAGACGCGAGAATTGAGGTAATGTGTTTTCTTCTTTTCGTTCCTGTTAAAAGTCGCGCTGCAGAGTTTTGGTCTCACTGTGGTCGGTAAAGTGTGTTTTGTGAGATGCCAGAATAAAGTCCATTACAATCGTCCTGGCATGAAGAAATAAAAGTGTGCACGACATGTTTAAAAAGGTTTAACTTTGGATAAAAGCTGCAAATGATAAAAACTTAAAAACGTAATTGGTTAAAGGTTCTATATTATGAAAAATGTACTTTTTAGAGCTTTAAGCCACGTTATAATGTTGTTACCTCCAGAAAACAGACCTGGAGCTGTGTGTTTAATTAATCCTTAATTTGTCTACATTTCAAAAAGTTTAAAAGATAAAAAGGGTTCACTTTAAATAAAAGCTGCAAATGTTAAAAACTTAATTTTAAAACATCATTGAATTTTATTGAAGTAGCACTAACAGTACTCTTACCTGAGTAATATATTGTACAGTGTAGCAGTAATCTTACTCGAGTAAATCTCTGGTCTATGTTCCTGCCCTCAGTTATTTTCATGAGGTTTGGGTAAAGACTGAACAGACAAGATCGAGGATACAAGTGGTCAAAATGAGTTTCCTCCTCCACGGTGTCTGGGCGCTCGTTTAGAGACAGGGTGAGGAGCTCAGTCACACAGGAGGAGCTCGGAGTAGAGTCGCTGCTCCTCCACGTGAAGAGGAGCAGCTGAGGGGAGAACATCTAGAATAGAATGTCTTTTATTGTCACTACACACATGTACAATTTACACTATACACACGCATAAGGACAGAAAAACAACTCACTCTCCATTTGTGGCGTGAGGTATTGTAGTAGTAGTACTGATTCAGAGTATTTTTCTAGGAGTAATTTTTGATGATACAATGTCTTTAGAACACCACTCTAAGCAGCTCACTAAAAAACTGCTTTTTCCATCTAAACTTCACATGATGATTTCTACTAAAGCTGAGTTAGAAATGGTGATTCTTATATTTGTTTCCTCCAGACTAAACTATTGTCACAGTCTGTTTACCTGCCTGAGCGAGAAGGAATTGATCCGACTGCAGATGGTTCAAAACTCTGCCGCGAGGTTCTGACCCGCACCAGTAGTAGAGCTAATATCACTCCTGTCTTAAAATCCTTACACTGGTTTCTTGTTCTTTTTCATGTCCACTTTAAGATCCTGGTGCTGATCTTTAGGGCTCAACATGACCAGACTCCTGCTTACATCACAGACCTGATAAAGTCGTACACCTCTGCCAGGAGCCTGACATCCACCAGACAAAACCTGCTCCTGGTAAAACGTGAGGCGACACATCCTTTCAAACTGTCTCCTCTAAACTCTGGAATGATCTGCCTCCTCACCTCTGCTCTCTAGATCAGGTAGATGCTTTTAAAAGGCAAATAAAAACATTTCTCTTTGAACAAATGTTTCCACCCCCTCAGGTTTAGAGCTGCTAGGACTGATTTTATTATGACTGTATCTTCTTCTGTTTTGATCTTTTGTATGTGAAGCAATTTGTGACCTGTGTCTGTGAAAAGCTCCATATAAATAAACTTTACTTACTTATTGATTATACACACAGAGGTCCTGTATACAGAGGTTTATATACAGGGTGATATTGCACATTAATTACACAAGTTATTGCACAGATTCTCGTGCTCAGTGTTTGTATTGTAGTGGAAGTTGCCCAGGTTGGGACACTTGCATCCATATCCACACGTGAGACTTTATAGGTGAGTTTCATTGTTGACAAAAGCGTGCCTTGCATGCTGGGAATTATTTTGGTCGGCGGCAAGAAACACTAATTCAACATGACGGACGGAGCGAGAAAGCACGTAAAGGGTATTGATCCCGGTTATTTATCCACTCTAACGGCAGAGGACCCAAGACCATTTGACCAGAAATTGGTCATAAGCATCGATGGACGACAAATCACCCTTTTCAACCCCGACAAAAGGTGGACCAAACCAAATTTCTGGTCAGAATCACCAACTACCTGGACAAATATTCACTTGGGCGATATCCACAATGACTTGGTGGAAACTCCTGGGCCATTCACAGCAGAAAAGATGAAAACCTCCAAGAGTCTCGATGTGTTGTTGAACTTGTTGGAGTCCACGGTTTGTTAGGATCTTCTACGTTTGCTCTGTGAATTGTTTGAAAGTCGTTTAATTCACCGTTAGCGGTTCTTTTCACTCAGAATACGAAAAAGACATTTTCCTTCTTCCGTGCTTCTATTTGTGCATCTGATAATGCAGCAGGAATTGACCATTATCGGGGAGAAATACGCGAGGTTACGCACTGTGTTTGACGCTATCGTGTTTCTTGCCTCTGACCAAAATATTTCCCAGCAGCAACGCGGGCTTTTAATAACAATGACGTCAGCTGAAACTCGACTATTGTCACAGTCTGTTTACCTGCCTGAGCAAGAAGGAATTGATCTGACTGCAGATGGTTCAAAACTCTGCAGCAAGGTTCTGACCCGCACCAGCAGGAGAGCACAGACCACTCCCGTCTTAAAATCCTTACATTGGCTCCCTGTTCTTTTTCGTGTCCACTTTAAGATCCTGGTGCTGATCTTTAGGGCTCTACATGACCAGACTCCAGACCTGATAAAGCTGTACATCCTCTGCCAGGAGCCTGACATCCACCAGACAAAACCTGCTCCTGGTAAAACGTGAGGCGAACACATCCTTTCAAACCGTCTCCTCTAAACTCTGGAATGATCTGCCTCCTCGCCTCTGCTCTCTAGATCAGGTAGATGGTTTTAAAAAGCAAATAAAAACATTTCTCTTTGAACAAGCATTCCCGTCTCTTCAGGTTTAGAGCAGCTGAAACAGATTTTATTATGACTGTATCTTCTTCTGTTTTTATCTTTTGTATGTGAAGCACTTTGTGACCTGTGTCTGTGAAAAGCGCCATATAAATAAACTTTACTTCCTGTATACAGAGGTTTATATATTGCACATTAATTACACAAGTTATTGCACAGATTCTCATGCTCAGTGTTTGTATTGCAGTAGAGCAGGGGTGTCAAACTCATTTTGGTCCGGGGGCCGTATCCAACCTACTTTAATCCCAAAGGGGCCGGATTCAGAAAACTCATGGCATATAAACCCCAAAAATAACAATAAATTCAAATATTTGTGCAGAGAAATGCAAATTTATTACAGAAATCTTTTTTAATTGATGAACTCTTTCTTATTATAATATTATAATATTATGAACAACCTGAAACTTTAAGAAAAAATTCAATTTCAACACAATGTTTTACATGAACTTGTATGTAAATAAGAATAAATCCATTTATCTTGGAAAATGCTGCACTCGGAAGAGACAAATCTTCATTTGTGCTGCTCTGGTGGGAAGGGCTACGTACAGAGACGCTGGAGATGCTGCGCACCGCAGAAAATTAACAATATTTTAATAGAAAATATAATTAAAATATTTTAGTAGAAAATCACCCAAGGGCCACATTAAAGATCTTGGAGGGCCGGATCTGGCCCCCGGGCCTTATGTTTGACACCTGTGCAGTAGAGGTTCCTGGGCTGGGACACTTACATCCATATCCACACTTGAGACTTTATACTTTGTAGAGAGATGTGCCTTAAGTAGCCCAGGCTGGGACACTTAAAACTACAAAACTCTGACCAGATATTACTCTGTATTAAATATTGCACAGAGGATGGAGGGGCAGGAGTGTGGGGACAGTGCATACTGTATGTAAGTAAGTAAATAAATCTTAATTTATATAGCACCTTTCACAGATAAAAAAGAGCAAAAAAAACATAAAAACAACATAAACAAGAAAAGAGGAATTACAGACACAGTCGACTAAAAGCCAGTCTAAACAGCAGTGTCTTGAGCTGCTTTTTAAAAGAGTCTAGACCAGGGGTGTCAAACTCATTTTGTTCCGGGGGTCGTATCCAACTTACTTTGATCCCCAAGGGGCCGGATCAGAAAACTCATGTCATATAAACCCCAAAAATAACAATAAGTTCAAATATTTGTGCAGAGAAATACAAATCTATTACAGAAATCTTTTTTAATTGATGAACTCTTTCTTTTACAAAATATTATAATATTATGAACAACCTGAAACTTTAAGAAAAATACAATTTCAACACAATGTTTTAAAAATAACTTGTATGTAAATAAGTCCATTTTTGTTGTAAAATCCTGCACTCGGCTCCACTTTTCTCATGTTGGACATTTTTCTGATGAGGGTGTCACGGTCAACAGTCAAAACGATCGTCCTTTAAGAGCGTTTGGAAAGAGACAAGTCTTCATTTGTGCTGCTCTGGTGGGAGGGGCCACGTACAGAGATGCTGGAGACACTGCTGTGATAAACACCACAGAAAATTACCAAGATTTTAATAGAAAATAATATTTTAGTAGAAAATCAGCCGAGGGCCAGATTAAAGGTCTTGGAGGGCCGGATCTGGCCCCCGGGCCTTATGTTTGACACCTGTGGTCTATAGAGTTTGCTTCACGTAGAGCTTGAGGCAGGACATTCCATAATTTGGGAGCCACAGCCTGAAAGCAAACGTCACCCCCAGTTTTAAATTGGGTCTTTGGGACCATCAGGAGGCCCTGACCAGAGGCCCGGAGGGTGCAGCCTGAGGAGTAGGAGCGCAGTAAGTCACTGATGCACTGTCCATTTAAAGCTCTGTAAGTTAAAACCAAAATTTTTAAAATCAACACGGAACTTAACAGGAAGCCAGTGCAGTGAAGATAAACTGGTGTAAATATGTATGTGTGTTCAAAGTGGCCTTTAGGAGAAAACAGGAGAAAACAGTTTTGGAGTCCAGTGGTCCGTGCTTTGATCCACCTGTAGCGTCTTCCTGAAGGCAGCAGGTCAAACCTCTCAGAGCCAGAGTGGGAGGTGTCCTTGATCATGTTTTTAGCGCTGCTGAGACAGCAGGAGGTGTACATGTCCATCAGGGACGGGAGAGAACAGACGATGATCTTCTGCTCTGTCTTGATGACCCTCTGAAGCCTCTCGCTGTCCATCGTGGTGCAGCTGCCACATCACTGTGATCCAGCACGTCAACACGCTCTCAGTCTGCACGCTGTGTCTCCTGGACGTCTCCCTGGGGACGTGTTCATGTCCCACAGGAGAAGAAGCAGGACACGCTGGAGGTACTATGTATCTGGGCTGGCCTGGGGAAACCTCAGGGTCACCCGGAGGAGCTGGAGGAAGTGTCTGGGGAGTGGGAAGTGTAGGAGTGACAGCTCAGTCTGCTGCCTCGGTGACCCGGCCCTGGAAAAAGAGGAAGAACACTGAGTGATGTGTTTGCACCACACCTCCAGATATGACTTGATTTAGTATTTTTTGTGTATATTCTTTGTAAATGTGCAGATTTTGTGCATTATTTAGTTCAGATCTGAGCAGTGTCCAACTCCTGAGCCACATACGACACTTTGTTTGACTCTCACCGGCCCGTTTAACCTCATTTGGAATTACAAAACAAACATATTTTATAATGCAAAGAAATAGATGTAGTTGGAGCTCTTGCTGGATCACCACTGAAATGAAATAATAATAATCAGGTGCTGTTCAGAGATCCTGAGTGGGCAAATAACTTACTGGATGAAAAAGGAGATAAAAAGGATCTGAGGCTCTCCACTATACTTTGTTATCATTTTATTTCATGTCAACGCTGATGTCTCTTCTTTCATCCAGAAAACATATTTTATAATTTGACCTCATGCATGAAAAGCTGCATTGCTTTGCTTTTAGAGGTGTTTTTAATGACATTTTTTGTTCAGCAGATTCACTTTTTCATTGTTTAGTCAGAACATAAACTCTTATCAGTCTGAGCAGCTCATCTAAACAACAATATTTACAGATTTTTATAAAGAAATACAATTAATATTATGCAGAATTGAGCATTTTCCACAATATTTTCTGTTTCTCACGTGACCCCATGGAAAGAATAAATGCCCATCTCTGATTTAGTGTTTGCTGATTTTAGTAACTCAAAAATCATAAATCCAGCTGTTACTCCGTTTCTCTGAATACTTTTGCCTTTATTCCACGTTCTTCTTACTCGAATACAACTTTTGAGCACCTTCACCCACCTCTGACTAGTCTTGATTTCACTCATTTAGAACAAATCGTGTGTATTTTCAGTGAAATTGAAGCTGGAGTGGAAAACGCAGGCTTTCATTCAGAAGGACATTTTTCCATGATGACTTCTCCGACTAACTCTTTTTACTCTTCTTACTTACTCCCCCACTCTCCTGTTTCCTCTTTTGTTGTCAGCACCGAACATGACGTCACCCTGCAGAGCACCCTTGGGTGACGGGGGGTTTGGGGGCGGAGCTTGAATTCACTTCGTCCAATCGGCGCAGAGCTATGCAAATAGGATAGCGGTGTGCGTCGTAGCGGGCAGCCAAGTGCCACTATCCGGATCTCCTCCGCTCACACCGGACCCGTGCGCCTTTACCCGTCTCCGAAACGCTCCATGGCTGGATAAAGCGACACCACGTAACTTTTTCCACCTCCCAAAGCGGATTTTAACACTTTTCCCACACGAGGACACGACGCAAAAGAAGGATCAACGCCATGAAATACAAAGTAAGTTCACTCCAAGTTGAACCGCGGCTCGCAGTTTCTATTCCGCCTAAATTTGGCAACACAAAAACTCTTATTTCCACACGTTTTCCGCATTTTTTTTTTTTTTTTTTTTTTTGACCACTTCTTGTTTTACGCTGTTGCCATACGGTTTTGTGCAAAAATAACCCTTAACCACTGCGCACGTTGGCGAGTATTCCAAAACTATCACGGATGGAGCGAACTCTGCACTTTAAACGCAAAAAAATCTGGTCTCTAAAATGTATTTCTAGCCTTTAACGTGCGCTTGGTTTCTATTTTTGCACGTAGACACGCTAATCTTCTTTTATTGCGTCCATTTATCGCTATAATAAGACGTTTATGACATTACCAGGTGCGTAAATGTGATGTTGGTGCAGCAGTAGCGGACCCCCCCCGTCTGCGGGCCCGCCTCCGTCACTGTTATGTTAATACTAAGTGGAAAAGTTGAATTAGAGAGTTTGAAAAGAGAGTTTTGAAAGTAAAATGTTGTCTTTTGTTTTGGAAATGTGTTAATTAGTTGAAATTTAAAAAGGCGTAGAAATGACTTGATTTTATTGCATTTTTAAAACTAAAATATGCGACTTACTGTTTACATTTTTCTTTTCTTTTTTTAGTTTAGTCCTGGTTTAGTGTTGGTTTAGTCCTAGTTTTCTTCTGGTTTAAAAACCCCCAAAACAAAACATAGAAATGACTTGTTTTATTGCATTTTTAAAACTAAACCTTTTTGTTTAGTCATGGTTTAGTGTTGTTTTAGTCTTGGTTTAGTCCTAGTTTTCTTCTGGTTAAAAAAAAAAAAAAAAAAAAAGAAAGAAAAAAAAAAACAAAAAAAACCCATAGAAATTACTTGTTTTATTGCATTTTTAAAACCTAAATATGTAACTTACTGTTTCAATTATTATTATTATTTTTTTTTAGTTTAGTCTTGGTTTAGTCCTGGTTTAGTCCTAGTTTGGTTCTGGTATAGTCTTGGTTTAGTCCTGGGTTTTTCCTAGTTTTCTTCTGATTTAAAAAAAAAAAAAAAAAAAAAAAAAAAAAACAACTTAGAAATTACTTGTTTTATTGCATTTTTAAAACTTAAATATGTAACTTTATTTCCATTTTTTTTTTTTTTTTAGTTTAGTCATGGTTTAGTTCTGGTTTAGTTTCGTTTTACTCCTGGTTTAGTCCTACTTTAGTCGTGGTTTATTTCTGGTTTAATCCTGGTTTAATTTTGGTTTAGTCCTGGTTTAGTTTAAATTTAAAAAGACATAGAAATTACTTGTTTTATTGTATTTTTAAACCTAAAATATGTACCTTACTATTTCCATTTTTTTGTTTAGTCATGGTTTAGTTCTGGTTTAGTCTTGTTTTACTCCTGGTTTAGTCCTACTTTAGTCCTGGTTTAGTCTTGGTTTAGTCCTGGTTTAGTTGTAGTTTTCTTCTGGTTTAATCTGGGTTTAGTCTTGGTTTAGTTGTGGTTTACTTCTGGTTAGGTCCAAGTTTAGTTCTGGTATAGTCTTGGTTTAGTCTGGGTTTAGTTCTGGTTTAGTCCTGGTTCAGTTCTGGTTCAGTTCTGGTTTACATTTAAAAAACTACATAGAAATGACTTAATTTATTGCATTTTTTAACACCAAAATATGCAACTTACTCTTTTCATTTTAGATTTTTGTGGTGAATAAGTGCAGTTTAGAATTAGGGATATGGAAATAATGTATAGGCCAAAACTAAAAATTTGTGTTTTTAGTCAATTTATCTAAAACATAATTGGTTAATGGTTCTATATTACACAAAATTAACTTTTTTGAGCTTTAAGCCACATTATAATGTTGTTACGTTCTCAAAAACAGACCTTGGATTTGTGTTTTGTTTCATTCACACATGTTTAATTAATCCTTTATTAATCGTCTGTCAGATCAAAATGCTTCGTTCCACCTTGTGATGTCATGAAGAGGTAGTTTTCAAGTTAACTCTATTTCCTTTCTACCTTTAGATAAGTATAGATTTGCAATTCCATGTTTGAAATGCTCCAACTGATTCTAGTGAAGATGTGTGGAGTTTAAAAACCCAGTGGAGCTCTTCCTGTATTACCACATGACATCACAAGGTGGAGCAGGGTGTTTTCAGTTTGAGAGAAGAACTCCAGTCCGTCTGTGTTGAGGAAACATTATAACAGAGATCAGAAAATGTAGTAATGTGGACCATTTAACTAAACAAGATTAGATTTTTCACAATTTAATTCAGAAATAAGACAAATATAAAAGATTTTTTGAAGCATTTCTGACGGTTTATTATATCAGCAAATTATGCAAAGTGACGTGAGCTCAGCAGTGCTCAAAATTCTATCTTGAAAGAGGAAGTGGATTCTTTTTTATCAGATTTGAGGCTCATAATGTAAAAAAGTTTCCTCTTGTTTAGTGACTCGACTGGTTGTAAAGTAACTCGTATTATTTTTATTTTTATTATGTTGTCAGGCGGTAGGTCCAGTAGAAGGAAGTTTGCATCATGTTTTAGATTTTCACTTGAAATGAGTCAGGTTTATGTCACTGTTTGACTCTCCACATCGCTCACATCACTTTAATGAGTCTTTATTTTAGATATTTACTGTAGATATTTAAGATCGTGTTTTTAAAGATGTTTGTGACACATTTTTATGTTGATTTTCTGCTGTAAAATCTATATAGTGTTTGGTTTGGCTCTAATTTTGTTGTGACGTGGTTCTCTTTTCTAGTCTTGGTTTAATGCTGGGTTAGTCCTGGTTTAGTTCTGGTTTAGTTGTAGTTTACTTCCATTTTAGTCCAAATTTAGTCTTGGTTTAGTCCAGGTTTAATCTTGGTTTAGTCCTGGTTTAATCTTGGTTTAGTCCTGGTTTATTCATTGTTAACTTCTGGTTTAGTCCTTGTTTAGTCCTGATTTAGCCCTAGATTAGTTCTGGTATAGTCTTGGTTTAATCCTGGTTTAATGTTGGTTCAGTCCTGGTTTAGATATGGTTTAGTCCTAGTTTAGTCCTGGTTTGGCCCTGGTTTAGTTCTGGTTTAGTTCTGGTTCAGTCCTGGTTTAGGTTTGGTTTAGTCCTGGTTTAGTCCAGGTTTAGTTGTGGTTTATTCCCGGTTTGGTTCTGGTAAAGTCTTGGTTAAGTCCTAGGTTAGTCTTGGTTTATTTCTGGTTTAGTCTTGGTTTAGTCCTGGTTTGTTCCTGGTTTAGTCCTGGTTTAGTCCAGTTTTGTTATCCTTTTTGCAGCTACAGCATGTATGTATAACTCCGTAACAGTGTTAAAAATGTTATAATAGATATTTTTGGAGTTTAGAAATACTCTTGCACAGAAAGTTGAATTGTCTGATATTTGTCGCAAACTCAGAAGACTCCACACTGAGAGACTCCTGCTGGAGGTTCAAATTTTCCCAGCAGGCTTTTCCTCTTCTCAGCGAGAGTCGTTCTACTTTCAGATCGTGACGCATAATCTGACGTTTGGAAGGTTTATGTAGAAAATGTTCTTATTTCCCCTCGTGTTTCGTTTTGAATGGTGTGCGTAATATATCGATCTATCCTTCCCCCTTCAGTGCGTTACATATTACTTACATACACTACATCAGATGCCCTCCCAGAAACACCCACACCAACATTTATCAGTTACTCGAGTAAACAATTAGCAACTTCCTCCCCACAAACAAGCGGAGTTTACCGTGAGCTGCTTTTACAATAAAGGCCAGGCGTGCTAATTGAGCTGTTTACCTGCTAACTGATTCCTGTTACGGGCTCTGCAGGCTTCCATTGTGTCATTGGGCAAAACACTTCCCCCTCCAAGCCTATAATTAATAGCCTGAGTGTAACGGTTGGATTGGAAGTGGTCATATGGGCGCAGATTGACAGACATTTTGCATTGTTGAGCCCCAAGGCAGATGTGACGACTATATTTGAGTCCATTTGGGGAAAAAGACAGAAATCGATTAAAAAAATATCTAATTGCATCCTGAATTTTGGTGATTTTGGTGCTCATATACTAGAAAATTTTCTGATTAGAAATTTTTGCTAATGCTGGATAGGGGTGTGCAAAAATATCGGAATATCGATATATCGTATCGTTTAATGTGATGATACAGTATTGATATCGTGGGCTGCTGTATCGATATATCACCAAGAGTATTTTTATGTGTGTTTTACTAAATTATTTTGTTACAGTGCTACAGTTTTGTTGCTTGTGGAGTGAAAGGAAACTCATTTATGCAACACATTTGATATTTTTCCTGTTTTGAGGATTAAAATGTTTGTGTTTCATATGAACTTTGCACAAGAAGTGGTTTAACAAAGACTTTTAGTGTCACAGCCATGATTTAGCCTTTATTTTTTATTGAACTGTATGGAATCGATTTGAAATATATCATATCGAAACAAAAGTGCACTGTATCGAGATATGTATCGTATCAAGTGTGTTCAGTGTGTGACTAATGCATCGTCATCGCTGTTTCCTTTCTTCTCTTGATAGTTGTGGATAAATTGTTCATGTTCGAATGTTTCTCCTTTGTGGAGTTTGTTGGTTGAAGATTTGGTGATGGGGCAGATTTATGAAGCTGTTGGAGAATACACCAGACATTTACACAGATATTTTGCCACAAAAAAAAAAAACATTAACCTGAAGTTCCACAAACCTACAGCGTTGTGAAAAAGGTCTATTGCCTCCTGCATTTTGGTGCTCATAAACATTAACAAAAAATATTCCCCTTATTTGAACCTATGTAAACTAGACGGTGTTATTGACCAAAAATTGTGAAATTACTGGGAAAAATATTGAATCTCAGTAGACTTCTGTTCAAAGTTCACATTTTAAATACGCCCAGAAGTATTGACAAAAAACCCCCCCTGAAAGCTGAACTGACAAACTGACTCAAGAATCACATTTCAGAACATGTTTTTATGCAGAATAAAACCCCATGGAGACACGGGAGGGCATCTGACGCACACGAACGTATTTAAGAGCACGTTTGAACAAATCTAAACTACGGGGTTAGCAGTTTCTTAATGCAGAATGATCCAGGAGATTTTCATGTTTGTGGAGGAAATGATGGTACTTCAAAAACTGCAGTTAAGTCAAATTGCAGTTTTTGATTTGATTGCATAACACTTCCTGCTTTCTCACCTGGGCCGCCCCTGTCGCTAAACGTGGGCTCTCACATAACAGTCCCCAGAGGCCCCGAGCACAACGCAGAATTAGAAACACTTAAAATAGAGCTAAATTATTCATCAGGCTCCAAACAAGAGTGAAATGTGATAGGAGCTACATTAGCACATGTCAACAGAGACTGACACACAGTGACGCACGACCACGGACAAGAACAAAACAGGACCAAAACAGGACCAAAACAGGACTAAAACTGGACTAAATGAGGACTAAATTTAGACTAAACCGGGACTTATATAGGATTTAACAGGACCAAAACAGGACTAAACAAAGACTAAAATTGGGCTAAAGTAAGACTAAAGCAGGACTAAACCAGGACTATAACTGGTCTAAACTAGAACCAAACCAGGACTAAACAAGGACTACAACTGGACTAAAATAGGACCAAACCAGGACTAAACAAACACTAAAATTGGTCTAAAATAAGACTAGAGGAGGGCTAAACCAGGACTACAATTGGACCAAAACAGGACTAAAGGAGGACTAAAACAGGGCTAAAACTGGACTAAACCGGGACTTAAACAGGACTAAAACAGGGCTAAAACTGGACTACACCGGGACTAAAACTGGACTAAACCGGGACTTAAACAGGACTAAAACAGTACTAAACATAGACTTAAACTGGGCTAAAACTTGACAAAACCAGGACTAAAACTAAACTAAACCAGGACTTAAACAGGATTAAACCAGAACTTAAACAGGACTAAAACAGGGCTAAAACTGGTCTAAACCGAGACTTTAACAGGACTAAAACATGACTAAAACAGTACTAAACCAGACCTTAAACAGGATTAAACTGGAGTAAAATTGTACCAAATCAGGATTAAAACCAGACTAAAATAGGACCTTAAAAAAAAAAAAAAAGGATTATATGGGACTAAAACTGGACTAAAGTAGGACTAAACCAAGACTAAAACATGACTAAAACTGGAATAAAACAGGACTCAAATGGGAACTAAAGCTGGACTAAAAGTGGATTAAAAAATGGACCAAAACGAAACAGGACCAACAAAACCTGGACCAACCCAAGTCTAGATCAGAATTAAACTGGGCTCAAACCAGAACCAAAGTAAAGTGTAAACTCAAATTCAACTGGAACAAAAAGTTGATCAAAACTAGAGCTCCACAATTTTACATATTTTCATGCCCGATGTCAATACCGATTGTTTGAAATCTAGAGAAACCAATGACCGATAAAGCTCTGCCGATATTTTCGGGCCGATACATAGGTCTGCTTTTGATTATTTTCCCCAAATATGTCATTTAAACGCACCACAAACTCACCCACGGCCGTTTTACTCCAAAACTTTAAGAGAGCAGTGTAGTCTTGTTTTGAGCTGGTATCTGTTTGCAATAAAGTGTTCAAATAAAGTCCTAAACAAGTCATTTAGGCGGGAGATCGGCAAAAACAAAGTATCACCCTCAGCTCGAGATTTAAGTGTAAATATCGGCCTAAAATATCGGTCCGTCTCTAATCAAAACAGGACTAAATCATGACCAAAACTAGAGGGTTTTTATCGAGCTAAATTAGTTCCAGATTGTGGAAAGGATGCATTGGTGTAGACAAAGATGTGTTTTATTTTTTCCTCGTGTGACGCAGAAGCCACCGTCTCTGTGAACGTTTATGTTGGTTTTGTTTCTTTGATCCACAACACCAAAACAGGACCAAAACTGAGCTAAAGTAGGACCACAAATGGAAAACTGCAGTAAAATAGGACAAAAAAATTTACCAAAACTGAAGTAAAATAGGACAAAATATTTACCAAAACTGATACAAAACAGGACAAAAAATGAATCAAAAATAGCACCAAAAACGAATCAAAACAGAACCCAAACTGAACCAAAACTGGACAAAATCAGGACCAAAACTGAACCCACACTGAACCAAAATAAGACCAAAAATGAATCAAAACTCAAGTAAAATAGGATAAAAAATTGACCAAAACTGAATCAAAATAGGACAAAAAATGAATCAAAAATAGCACCAAAAATTTACCAAAACAGTCCACTTAACTGAACCAAAATGGGACCAAATTAGGACCAAGAATGAACCAAAACTGGTTAAAAACAGGACCAAAACTGAACCCACTCTGAAACGAAATAGGCCCAAGAATAAACCAAAACTGGACAAAAACAGCACCAAAAATTAACTCATACTGAACCAAAATAGAACCAGAAATGAACCAAAACAGGACAAAAACAGGACGAAAAAATTAACCAAAATTAGACAAAAACAACACCAAAACTGAACCAAAATATGACCAGAAATGAACCAAAACAGGACCAAAAATGAACCAAAACTAGACAAAAACATGACCAAAACAGAACCCAAACTGTACCAAAACTAAACTGAAATAGGACCAAAAATTAACTATAACTGGACAAAAAAGGACCAAAACTGAACCCAAACTGAACCAAAACTTGACCAAAATGGGACTAAAAATGAATCAGAACTGCAAACCAAAATGAACAGTGGACCACAACTACAAAAATGAACCAAACCTGAACCAAAATGCAACTAAACTGGACACAAAAGGAAGCTAAACTGAAGCCTGAAGCCCGTGTCACAGTGCTCCTCTCCGTGTGTTGCCGTGCGCTGCTGTAATGCTGTTATCACAATCATTATGGATGAGCTAATACGGCATGCTAACGCTAACAGCACCAGTGTAACGTGATTATCAGCGGCATTATGGATGTGCTAGCGGCGTATGCTAATGCTAATGTCACTGCCTGATCTGCGTCACCGTGTTCAGTCTGTGGAAATATCAATGAGATTACACGGAGCTGACATTTATGTGATGTCAGATGTACAGGACGGGGTGAATCGTACATTATATTTGTCTTTGTAGTACTTTCTTTATGCAGTACTGTGGCAGAGTAGTTAGCACTGTCACTGCTACTAGAACAACTACGACTACTACCACAACAATTACTACTACTGGGCGACTATTTACTCTTGTTGAAAGTGATTGAGGAAACTTCTTTTACTACTACAACTACTTCTGCTGCCAGTACAACTACTATTACTCCTACTACCTGTATTATCACTACTACAACTATTAGGCTACTTCTACTATAATTATTACTACCATTTACTCTTGATGAAAGTGATTACTACTTCTACTAATATTACTACTACCACTACTACTTTTATTACTACTACTACTACTACTGCTACTACCACCACCAGTACTACTTCTACTAAGACTACTACTACTACTTCTACTGGGCTACTGTTTACCTTTGTTGAAAGTGATTGGGAAAATGCCTTCTACTACTACTACTACTTCTACTACTACAACTACTATTGCTACTACTACTACTATTACTTCTACTGTCTGTATTATCACAACTACAACTACTAGGCTACTACTACAATTATGATTACTACTGTTTACTCTTGATGAAAGTGATTACTACTTCTACTACTACTACAACCATTACTACTGTTATTATTACTACTACTATTACTGCTACCACCACTACCCCTACTACTACTACTGATATTACTACTACTGGGATACTATGTACTCCTTTTGATAGTTATAAAGAACATTTCTACTACTTCTATTTGCACTACTACTACTACTTCTACTATTGCTGCTCCTACTACTATTACTATTACTTCTACTACCTGTACTATCACAACTACAACTACTAGGCTACGACTACTATGTTCATTTCTACGATTTACTACTTCTGCTAATACTACTACTACCACTACTACTGTTATTGGTACTACTAACTGCTGCCACTACTACTAAGACTACTACTATTACTATTACTAGGCTACCATTTACTTGATGAAAGTGTTATTACTACTACTACTGCCGCTGTTGCTGTGGTTAGTACTACTACTTCTATTATTCTACTATTAGTACTAGTTCCATGACAACTGCAACCACAACTTTTGACTAGAGCTACTAAATCTACAATTACTACTACTACAGCTACAACTTTTACTACTACCACTACTACTACTGATGCTGCTACTACTATTACTATTACTTCTACTACCACTTGTACTATCACAACTACAAATACTTCTACTACAATTGTTACTACCATTTTCTCTTGATGAAAGTGATTACTACTACTACTACTACTACTACTACTACTACTACTACTTACTACTGTTATTACTACTACTGCTGCTGCTGCTGCTACTACTGCTACGACTACTACTACTACTGTTATTACTACTACTACTGCTGCTGATACTACTGTTACTATTACTTCTACTACCTGTACTACCACAACTACAACTACTACGCTACAACTACTATTCTTGATGAATGTGATTACTGCCTCTACTAATACTACTACTACCATCACTACTACTGCTGCTACTGCTACTTCTAAGACTACTACTACTACTACTGGGCTATCATTTACTTTTGTTGACTACTACTGTTACTTCCACTACTATTACATCTATTACCTGTACTATCACAACTACAACTACTAGGCTACTACTACAGTTATTATTAGTATTACTACTACTTCTGCTGCTACCACTGCTACTACTACTTCTACCATTCTGCTATTGCTACTACTACCATTATAACTGCAACCACTACTTAGGACTACAACTACTACTTCTACAATCACTACTACCACAGCTACAACTTTTACGACTGTTATTAAAACTACTACTACTACTACTACTGCTACTGCTGTTCTTGTACTGTGAGTGTGAGTTCATGGTCCAG
Source organism: Boleophthalmus pectinirostris (assembly GCF_026225935.1). Lineage (NCBI taxonomy): Eukaryota > Metazoa > Chordata > Actinopteri > Gobiiformes > Gobiidae > Boleophthalmus > Boleophthalmus pectinirostris. The sequence continues at coordinate 3,173,240 of NW_026571175.1, forward strand.
TGCAGGGGGCAGAGGGCGTTTCTCTCCCAGGGAGGAGAGGCCGTGTGTGGGTTCCAGTCGAAGGGGTGTTCCTTCCTCTGCCAGAGCTGGACCAGAGCCAGATACAGTACAGGGCGAGTACTACGATGAACTATGGACCCGTGTGTACTGCGTGTACTGTGTGTAGTGTGTGTACTCTGCTACTGTGGGTTTAAAGGGCAGTGAGTCAGGCTGAGGAGTGACCCAGACAAGCATGTTTATCCAAATACACGCCCCCGAACAAGACTAAACAAGGACTGAACTAGGACTAAACCAGGACTAAACCAGGACTGAACAAGGACTAAACCAGGACTAAACCAGGAACCAGGACTAAACCAGGACTAAACCAGGACTAAACCAGGACTGGAACCATAACTAACCAGGACTAACCAGGACTGGACTAAACCAGGACTAAACCAGGACTGAACCAGGACTAAACCAGGACTAAACCAGGACTGGACAAGGACTAAACCAGGACTAAACAAGGACTGAATCAGGACTAAACCAGGACTGAACTAGGCCTAAACTAGGACTAAACCAGAACTAAACCAGGACTAAACCAAGATTAAACCAGGACTAAACCAGATTAAACCAGGACTAAACCAGGACTGAACCAGGCCTAAACCAGGACTAAACAAGGACTAAACAAGGACTAAACCAGGACTGGACAAGGACTAAACCAGGACTAAACAAGGACTAAACCAGGACTAAACCAAGATTAAACCAGGACTAAACCAGGACTGAACCAGGACTAAAGCAGGACTGAACAAGGACTAAACTTAACTAGTGAGAAGAAGAGGAAACTGGTGGAACGGTGATGGTGATGGGTATGAGAAGCAGAAAGCGAGTGAGAAGGAAGAAGAGGAGATGGAGATACAAGAGGCAGAGGGACGGAGGAGAGAAACAGGAGAGAGAGTGTGTGGAGGAGGAAAAAGACAGAAAAG
>NW_026571175.1:3176701-3241701 GCF_026225935.1 Boleophthalmus pectinirostris
TCCACATACTCTATACACACACACACTCCACATACTCTATACACACACACACTCCACATACTCTATACACACACGCACACACACACACACTCCACATACTGTGTATACACACACACACACTCCACATATTCTATACACACACACACTCCACATACTCTATACACACACGCACACACACACACACTCCACATACTCTATACACACACACGAGAAGAGAAGAGAGAGAGGGAGGACAGGACAGGAGAGGAGAGGAGAGAGGGGGACATAGGGAGATGGAGGAAGAAAAGAGAGAAAGAGGAAAGGGAGGAGAGAGGAGAGGAAGAGAAGAGAGAGAGAGAAGAGAAGGGAGAGAGAGAAAGAGAAGAGAGCGGGGGACGTAGTGAGATGGGGAGAGGGGAGAAAGGGGGCCGGACACAAAGGGGAGAGGGGAGGTGAAAGAAAAAGAAAGAGAGGGAGCAGAGAAAGAAAGAGGAGAGAAGCGAGCAGGAGGGAGGAGGAGGTGAGAGAGAGTAATAGTGGTGCAGGGAGAAGAGAGAAGGAAGTGGATGGACAAATGAAAAGAGGAAGAGAGAAGGAAAAGGGGGAAGAGAGACAGAAGATGGTAGAAAAAAGAGAGATGGAGAGGGTAAACAGGGAGAGGAGGAGTGTGGAAGAGAGTTAGAGGAGAAAGAAAGGAGAGAGGAGGAGAGAGAGAAGTAAGAATGAGGGAGAAAGTGAGGGAGGAGACAAAATAGAGGAAAGGAGAGAGAAGAGGAAGTGAGAGATACCTAGAGAATAAGAGGTAGAAGAGACAAAGAGAGACAGGATTTAGTAGAAAGAAGAGAGAGAGGGAGAGAGAATTTAGGGGAAGAGGAGGAGAGGGGAAGAAGGGAGGAAGATAGACAGAGACGGAGAGATAAAAAAAAAGAGAAGAGTGATGGAGATGAGCTTTTAGATACTCGTAGAATGAATGGATCACAAAACCTTTCCCTAACGCTCTTGTCTGGAGATGGAAGGAAATTAGAAAATTAAAAGATAAAAAAAAAGAAAGAAATCCATCCATTTTGTTAGTTTGCGATGCACTTTTTTTTTTTTTTTTACTTCAGATGCCCTCCCATGATGACACAACTGCAAAAGGTCATTTCCAGATCTGTTCAAATTCTAAAAACAGCTCCGTGTTTCCGGGCAGGAGCTCTGACTTTTTTTTTTTTTTTTTTTTTTTCAGATTTTAAATTTCAGTTGGACTAAAAAAAACAAAACTCGAAATCACTCTGTCTGTGTCTGTGTCTGTGAACAGGGGCCCCGAGATGAAAGACGCAGGAAGTGCAGGGGCCAAACTGGGGACAACAGAAGGAGAGGGGGAAGGTGAAAGAGGGAGAGAGAGGTGGAGAAAGAAGGAAAAAGAGGAGAGAAAGGAAGGAGGAGGGTAGAGATGCTTGAAGAGGGGATGGAGGAGAGAGAAGAAAGGAGAGGAAAAGCTGGAGTGACGGAAGCTGCGGAGAAAGTTAAATAGAGGTGAGGAGATAAATAGAGGGTGAAAGTAGCGATAGAGGGAAGGAGAGTGAGAAATTAGGGAGAGAGAGAGAGAAAAGAGGAGGGGGAAGGGCTGCGGAGGCTCCCCGTGAGAAAGGCCACATTCCAGCCGAGCGCTCAGGAGATCAGGAGAGGACGGGTCCAGAGAGTTCAAAACCACAACCACGTCACAACAAGCGAAATATTTGAGAATTTTGACCGTTTAAAAAATGTAAAAAACAAAACGAGTTCATTATAAAGAGTTTGCAGTGGTCCAAAGTTCCTCCTCACTCACCTCATGCATCCAGAGCTTCCAAAGTTTTCACACAGATGAGTTTATAAAAGCTTTTCGCAGCTTTCAGAAACCAGAGCGAAGTTTTGCCCTCACTGCAACTAACATTCTAACATCGCACTTCCTGACAGCACACAGTGGACTCAAGAGCTGCTTATACAATATATCTGTACTGTTCTCAAGACACGTTTGCTCAAATACATGGACAAAAAAATCAGGTACATCTAAAATCGTACTGTTTTAAATCAAGTATTAATGGTAAATGGTCACATTTTTATACAGCGCTTTTCTACCTTCAAAGCACTGAAAGAACTTTACAACAAAGAACCATTCACGGATCCACACACCAGTGTAAGTAGACACTGGTGGGGTTAAGTGTCTTGCCCAAGGACACAATGACAGCATTCATCTGTGGGAACAGAAATGACCGCCGACCTGCTCAACCAATGATGTTTTTGTCAAGTAGGGATGGGCATGATTAGTCGACTAATCAGTAATTGATCATTAAGAATTTCGTCAATTACGTTCATTTCTAATGGACAAACTGAATGTAGGTTTCTGTGTGTAGATATGAAGCTGCGTCTGACACAAACACTGGAGTTGCGGCCTCAGTCCCACGTTTGGGCTCTGGTTCCTTGGAGACACTGTACCTCTCAGTGAGTGTGTTTACATGCACATCAGTGTTCAAGTTTCGTCATGGTGCATGTAAACACAGTATCTCGGTTACTGCAACATAAAGAACTGCACTAAACCTGCACATGTACGAGCGTTGAAAACATCGCAACACACAGAACAGACTCACCATCAGCATCAACATCCCTCTGTCACAGAAAGAACACTCATATTCCACTGAGTCGTGTCCTTTAGTCCGACAGAAGCTGAACGGCATCAGCGAACAACAGCTTTTTTTTTTCTCCGCTTATGCAAATGAGCCATGTGGTTTTAAGTTTAATTTCTGTGAGACTTGCACAAAGCTGCATTAAAAACATTATAATGTCAAATAGGCTGATGTGGCTCTAGAGTGTTTATGGTTTATATGTTGAAAAGTTGACTTTATTTATGCAGATTAGTAACAGTAATAATAATGATGATCCTTATTATATAAAAACATTAATGATTAATCGAAAAACAATCGTTAATTCTCCCGACGAGCGATTCATAAAATTTCATCGAATGCCCATCCCTAATGTCAAGAGCGGGATTCGAACCGCCAGCCTTCAGATCAGTGGACGATCATTTTACCAGCTGAGCTTCTCCATTCTACATCATTTATGTGAAACTCAGAACCTTCAGAATTCCCTCCCTGAGCTGCAGAGGCTGCACTAGCACTGACTCAAGCAAGTGCAGGTGCTGGGCTTTAAGGAGAGACATTTTAGGTTTAAAACAACTGGATTTGTGTTGCATCCTATTGATTGTCGGAAGTGGATAAATCTGAGGAGGTTCTTCCGACATCCGTTGTAAACACTTGGGGAAAATATGGAGCCTGAGAAAGTTTAATGTTTATTTTGTTCACTTATAAATCCCATATACAGTGTGTAGAACAACATTTGGGACAGACTACATATAACTCACTAGTGTGGCAGTTTGACTTCTACATGTTCAGAAAAAAACTTGTGTTACTGTCAAATGATGTGACAGAAAATGTAAATGTCACTACAGAGTTTTTAGAGACACTTTCTCTACACAGACACAACTGAACTAATCAAAATGACCAAAACACAATCCTCCCCGTTTGACGTAAATCCAACCGACCCAATCCGATCCGAACTGTCCCGAGTTTGTGTTTCGGAACCCTGATTTAACCGGCCGTTCCATTGCACTTTCTCGAGGTGGAGGTTGGTTTTCCCCGAGTCCCGAAGGCAATAGTATGCTGCATTAGTTTTAGTCAGAGTTTGTCATTACTATTTTACTCAAAGTTGTTTCTCCTGTGTTCTTAAAAGTTCTCATATGACATTATTTTCTGATTTATAATGTAGTTTCCTCGTCACAAACAGACCTGGAGTTGTGTTTTGTTTCATTCACATCACATATTTAACACTCAAACTGTGAATATTTAGGCTTAGAGTTCTTCTCTCAAACTGAAAACACTCTGTTCCAACTTGTGATGTCATGTGGTGACACAGGAAGTGCTTCACTGTTTTTAAATTCCACCTTCACTAGAATCATTTGGCCAAGTTCAGCTCTAGGAGATGTGCAAAAAATGTCAAAATATCAATATATTGTATCGCTTAATGTGATGATACAGTATCGGTATCGGGGACTGCTGTATCGATATATCGCCAAGATTATTTTTAGATATATTTTACTAAACAGCGCTACAGTTTTGATGATTCAAATGTTTGTGTTTCATATGAACTATGAGCACAAGAAGTGGTTTAACTTTTAAACACTTTTAGTATCACATTTTTTTATTAAACCTTATTGAATCGATTTGTAATATATCGAAGGTGCACTGTATCGAGATATGTATCGTATCGTTATCTATGTATCGAGATATGTATCGTATCGTATCTATGTATCGAGATATGTATCATATCGTGGCCTGTGTATGGAGGTATGTATCTTATCGGCAACTTCTTAATGATACCCAGCTCTGTTCAGCTCTGAAATTTCCAACCTGTTCTATGCAAAAGGTAAAAGATGTTAACTTAAAAACTACTACTTCATGACATCATAAGGTGCAACTGAGCATTTTGAGCTTTGGAGATGTAGGCAGACTAATAATAAAGAGTATAGAATATCGTGATATTGTATCGTCAAAAGTCTCACAATAATATCGTGAGCCAACACAATATATCGAAAATTGAAGTCTTTTGAGTTATAGTGCAGCAATATAGACACAAAAACAGAGGAAACTACATAGACCATGATCCTTTTCACCGTTTCATTGCCATTTATATGAAGAAATATCTTGAATTATGACAGAAGTAAAATCTCGTCTTGCATTTTAAAAGGAAAAAGTAGCATATCCACATTTTGTCTCCACAAAATATCACAATAAATCTCGTACCTTGAGATGCATACTGCGAAAATATCGTATCGAGGGATTCGGATATTGTTTCATCCCTAATAAAGAGTTACTCAAACATGTGAATGAAACAAAACACAACTCCAGGAATCCGTGTATCATTCATTCATTTGTTTTTCAATATAAAACCAAAAATAAGACAATGAAAAAACTGCTGTTTATTGTTTTTTTTATTTTTTGTCTCCAAAACCAAAATGAAAAAACAGGTAACGATTATTTTTTTCAGTTTTTCGATTTTTTGTTTAAATGAAGAATGGAAAAAATGGATAACGGCCGTTTCCTATTTACGTGACTTCCGTGACTGCGATGCCGGACTTTTGCACCGCATACGGACTGAACTAGGACTGATCCACTAGGTCCGGGACCAGACCGGGACCAGACCGGGACCAGAGTGAGACCAGAGCGAGACCAGAGCAGACTTTGACTCCGAGCTTTGACTCTGAGCCTCCGCGGGGTCCGAACCTCAGGTTCGAGCTCCGGTCCAGCCGTGGGCCCTGAGCCTCTGGTCTGGTCCCGGCCTGGTCTCGGTCTCAGTCCTGGTCTCAGTCCCAGTCTGGTCCCGGTCTGGTCTCGGTCTCAGTCCTAGTCTCAGTCTCAGTTTGGTCCCGGTTTGGTCCCGGCCTGGTCTCGTTCTCAGTCCTGGTTTCAGTCCCAGTCTGGTCCCGGTTTGGTCCCGGCCTGGTCTTGGTCTCAGTCCTGGTATCAGTCCTGGTCTCAGTCTCAGTTTGGTCCCGGTTTGGTCCCGGCCTGGTCTCGGTCTCAGTCCTGGTCTCAGTCCCAGTCTGGTCCCGGTTTGGTCCCGGCCTGGTCTCGGTCTCAGTCCTGGTCTCAGTCCTGGTCTCAGTCTCGGTTTGGTCCCGGTTTGGTCCCGGTCTGGTCTCGGTCTCAGTCCTGGTCTCAGTCTCAGTCTGGTCCCGGTTTGGTCCCGGTCTGGTCTCGGTCTCAGTCCTGGTCTCAGTCTCGGTTTGGTCCCGGTCTGGTCTCGGTTATCCGTTTTTTCCATTCTTCATTTAAACACAAAATCGAAAACTGAAAAAACAAATCGTTATCCATTTTTTCATTTTGGTTTTTCAGACAAATAATGAAGAAAACTGTTTTTTTTTTCCGTTTTGTTATTTTTTGAACAACAAATGAACGAATGATACACGGATTTCCAGTCTGTTTTTGAGAAGATAACAACATTCTAACATGACTTAAAGCTCACAAGAGTCCGTTTCATGTAATGTAAAACCTTTAAAATCCTCCAAAATCCCTCGGCTCATTACAGCGTTTGTGCGTTGCGCTGTCGTGATGTTGTGTCCACATTTCAACTATTTCTCTGCGTCCCCCCTCCCCCTCTTCACAAAGCCCTCTCCACAAGAGCCGGGGTTACCAGGAGGAAAAATGTACCACTTTGTCTATGCTTTTCATTCAGAGGAAGAGAGGAGGAGAGAGAAAGAAAACAGAGAGGAAGAGAGGAAGGAGACAGACAGATGGAGACAGGGAGAGAACTTTTATTTATGTCACTGTTTGACCTTTAGGAAACATTCTTGCCCTTCTCATTGTTTAGTCCTGGTTTGGTTCTCCTCTGGTCGTACTTCAGCCCAGGGTGACACTTGGTTTTGGAAGTGGATTTGTCCTGGTTTAGTCCTGGTTTGGTCTTAGTTTGGTCCTAGTTTTTCCTGGTTTAGTCCTTTTTAGGACTGTTAAGTCCTGGTTTACTCCTAATTTAGTCCTGGTTTAGTCCTGGTTTAGTCCTAGTTTAGTCCTGGTTTAGTCTTGGTTCAGTCCTGGTTTAGTCCTAATTTAGTCCTGGTTTAGTCCTGGTTTAGTCCTGGTTTAGTCCTGATTTAGTCCTGGTTTAGCCCTGATTTAGTCCTAGTTTAGTTCTGGTTTAGTCCTGATTTAGTCCTAGTTTAGTCCTGGTTTAGTCCTGGTCTCGTCCTGGTTTTGTCCTGGTTCAGTCCTGATTTAGTCCTGGTTTAGTCCTTGGTTTAATCCTGGTTTAGTCCTGATTTAGTCCTAGTTTAGACCTAGTTTAGTCCTGGTTTTGTCCTTTAGTCCTGGTTTAGTCCTGGTTTAGTCCTGGTTTTGTCCTGGTTTAGTCCTGGTTTAGTCCTGGTTTAGTCCTGATTTAGTCCTAGTTTTGTCCTGGTTTAGTCCTGGTTTAGCCCTGGTCTAGTTCTGGTTTAGTCCTAGTTTAGTTCTGGTTTAGTCCTGGTTTAGTCCTGGTTTTGTCCTGGTTTAGTCCTGGTTTCATCTTCTCACTTTTTAAACTTGAAACTCTTCGTGTGTGTTCCGTTTGTTTGGTTGTTTTTTTCATTGTGCGCAGACTTACAGACTTTTTCCTGATCTTATCTTATCTGTGGCCAGTCCTTTTGGCTGCAGCAGTTCAAATGAGGTTAAAAACAATAGCTTGTAGCCTGAAGTTGAGCTGCACCCGTCCTATCTGATTTAGCAAGAACAGTCCTAAGAATTGCTCCATCGACTCTGGCAACAATCGTCTCCTCTCTCTGTACCTGCTGCTGTGAGCCTCGTCATTTTGGTCTTAATGTTGTTTTTACCCGCTCTACATGATCCTGCTGTTTTTATTTCACTTTTTAAATACATTTCTTCTTTCTTTTTCTTTCAAATTTGCTTCTATAACTGCTAGCCTCCTGATTGAGAATTTGATCTTACATACTGTATGTTAATGAAAAGCATAGTTAAAACCTTCCTCAAAGTGAGTCTGAATGATTTTTGAACAAATTCTGTAGCTTTCTAAGTTTCTTGTGTGTTCTTCTTACAAATTATGTTCCTGGTGGGTAAGGAAATAATTCATATTTCTTCTCAAATCAATTCATCAGCCTGATTCATCAGACGGTTTCACTTCGTAGAAACCGTCTGACCTCGCAGCATTAGAATTCATTCGCTCGACAGTAGGTGGGTACTTTTTTTATTTAACCAATCACTATTTGGTCATGACGTATGTAATGCTCCGCTAACGGAACTAACTGGTATTTTAAGCTTTTCCCAAATCCTGTAGGAAGAAGGACAATAACGTCTTTCCCCTTGATGAAATTCACCAAACATTCTCTTTGTTCCGGTTTTAAATCCTCGAGCTCGGAAATCATTGACAACACTGAATGTTTGACTCTTCATTGACTGGCTGGTGTCTAGTGCAGGAGTGTCAAACTCATTTTGGTCCGGGGGCCGTATCCAACCTACTTTGATCCTAAAAGGGCCGGATCAGAAAACTCATGTCATATAAACCCCAAAAATAACAATAAGTTCAAATATTTGTGCAGAGAAACACAAATCTATTACAGAAATCTGTTTTAATTGATGAACTCTTTCTTTTACAAAAAAACCTGAAACTTTAAGAAAAATACCTGAAACTTTAAGAAAAATACAATTTCAACACAATGTTTTAACATTAACTTGTATGTAAATAGGAATGAGTCAATTTTTCTTGGAAAATCCTGCACTCGGCTCCACTTTTCTCATGTTGGACATTTTTCTGATGAGGGTGTCACGGTCAACAGTCAAAACGATCGTCCTTTAAAAGAGGCAAGTTTGGAAAGAGACAAGTCTTCATTTGTGCCTTCTTCATGGGAGGCAGCCAGGCACAGAGGCGCTGGAGACGCTGCTATGACCAACATTTTAATAGAAAATATAATTAAAATATTTTAGTAGAAAATCAGCCGAGGGCCAGATTAAAGGTCGTGGAGGGCCAGATCCAGCCCCATTTCAAATAGGATTTCATAGTAAACTTCTGTGAGCAAATGAGGATTATATTGATATTAAAGACTGACAAAATGTGTGCCGCTTCAGGAAGATCGATAAAATGACATGAACAAGGCCCAGTATTTGGTCTGGTACATTCACATTTCATTATATTTTGATATAGAAACTGATTTTCTAACTCAATACAACACAGTGACGTGGCCGACTAAAGGCCAGAGAGAACGTTCCCCCTCTCCCGGGCACAGCAGTGACCTGTGTGCTACCCAAGAGAAGGGGGCACCCGGAGGAAGGAAGGGGGACATTTCCGCCAAGAGAATGGGATGCTCGAGCCGGGACTTTCAAGCCAGGGGGACGCTCGAGCCGGTTTTCATCCAAACGCTGTGGGTGACATCACACTGCCTTAGTCCAGTTCTTTCTACACGACTTGATGCTATCGCATTTTCAAATCTTCCTGATCTGTTTGTTCAAACTTGTATTTTGTCTCTTTCCTCTGCCGACTGTAGAACTGCTCTTAGATAACGCTGATTGCAGAAACAGATTGCGTTGGTTCCATTGGACGTGTGTGTTTTTACAGCGCACCTGCAGCGTTCACAGGTGTGCAGATTAAAGGGGGACAGGTGTGAGCACAGACCCAGGAATTCAGACTAAACCAAAACAGACCGAGAAAGTATTTACTGCTAAACACAATTAGCAGTAAATGTGTGCGTGTGTGTGTGTGTGTGAGGGAATATCTGAGGAAACGTTAAACACCTGATTTCCTCATGTATTTGAGCAAAATGGGTCTTACCCAAGTACAGATATATTGTATTTAAAGGTTGTCTAGAGGATTTCCGAGGAAAGAGAAACACCTCCTCCTCCTTACTCTAGAAGTCATGTTTGTTTACAGCCCGGTGCACATGAACAAATTGCTGAAGAAATTGCTGTTGACATTACCTGCCCAGAAGTTATTTAGTGACCAAAGCACGAGTCTTTAGATCCTTGTCTGCTTCAGTGCACAACATCACTGCAAGGACTCTCCAAGAAGCACCTTAGTTTGGCTTCACTCCTTTTCCTGTTCTTATCTTCTTTCAGCGACCTTGATTTCTACAGAAAATTATACAACACGTTTTTATTTGGTTTGTGCTGTTTTGTGCTGTGACCATTTTCATTTGTGCTAGTGTATTTCTAAAATTATTAATTTGTATTTTTGCGGAAATTATATGATGTCATTTCCGCTCAGATGACGGCAGCGGCTTTAGAAAAACTCCGCAAAACTAGTGAAGATAAACAATCTCAGGCTGTGGAAAAGTGAGTATTGTTATATATAGGGGTGTGAAAAATTTAGAAATATCAATATATCGTATCGCTTAATTTCATGATACAGTATCGATATCGTGGACTGCTGTATCGAGATATTGCTGAGAGTACTTTTAGGTATATTTTACTAAATTATTTTGTGTAAGAGCTACGATTGTGTGATATTTTCGCTGTTTTGAGTAAAATGGGTGTTTTTCATATTAACTTTGCACAAATTTAGTTGACTTACTGGACTTTTACTTTCACAGCCATGATTTAGCCTTTAACCATATCGAATCGATTTGAAATATATTGTATTGAATCGAAATTGCACTGTCTCGAAAAGCGTATCATATTGTGGCCTATGTATCAAGATATGTATCGTATCAACAACTTCTTAATGATACCCAGCCCTAATGATATAAAATATTAATCAAAAGAAAGTTACTAAAGACTGACACAGACTGATACATACATAGGTTACGCAATGCACCTTTAAATACAACTTCAGAGTTTCAATGACAAGAAACAACTATAACATGATTAAAAGCTCTGAAATGTGATTTTCCTTAATGTCTCCTTTTTAATATCAGTCCATTCATATTTATATTATATTTATACTATATGGCCCTACAAAGGCAGAACACTGTCACATCATGTTTGAATGAGTTCATGTCATTTTGTTTGTATTTGAGGCCTTTATCATGTGAATAAATATTGTGAAACATATTGAGCTCAAATGGACCTCTGACTAGGCCTGTAAGGATAATCAATAAAATCAATTAATCGTACGATAACTTTTCCGGACGTGATAAATTCTATTTGCAGCCTGTTTTCTTTTCTTCGCTCCCTCTCGCTCTCAAGTAGACTGAATGTTAGAAGGCTTCTATCGCTCTGACTCCTCTTGTTCATCGAATCAACATGCGCTGTGTTTATCAGCAGAGTGGATGCGCGCTTTCTGTGCGGTGCGCTAGCAACACAAGCTAGCGCTGATGTCAGAGTGACAAAACAGTTCATCGCCGAGTGCCAACACAAGTCACGATGCCGAGTCAGCACTGGTGAGCGGGACACGTCTCAACAGTCACGTACGTCAAATGCAGCGAGTGCAAACGATGAGAAGAAATGTCTCAAACCCCAACAGCCGATAAACCCAAACCTGAGTGACAGAACTAGCCTAGTGCCCGAAATCCCACAAGAAACCGACACGACACCAGACAGGACAGAGACTCCCTCAGAGCGAAATAGCATCCTGTGTCGCAGGTTCATACGAACATTTAAATGACCAAAATGACGAGGTTCACAGCAGCAGAAACAGAGAGACGAGACACTATATACCAATGCAACACAGTGACTAAACTCACTTTTAAGGGCAATTTTGTTACAGAGACTTAGTAATCAATTTTATTTAATGTTTTGATTGTATTTGGTTCATCAATGGTTTATTCAAGTGCATTTTTGGTAACAAGTCCTCACTGTGAGACAGACTACATTAGGCTATTCTTATGTGAACAAGTCTGTTTTATTTAGGCCTATTATTTCTGTTTGTCTTTCAGTTCCTGTGTTAAATGTTCTTTAGAAAGTAAGGTTTATTGAGCTTTGAAAGCGTGTGCTGGCATTTTTATTCCATGGTCATTATAATCGTTGAAATTGGTCTCAAAATGTCAATATTATCGTTTATCGCAATAAATTCTTGGTCAATTAATCGTCCAGCAAAATCTGTTATCGTTACAGGCCTACCTCTGACCCTTTTTTTGGTCACATGATACAAAGGCAAAGTACAGGAAGTGACAAATAAGGGCCAAAAGTCAATTTTGAGCTCAATATTTTTCACATACAAATATTTCTTCTTTAACTAGTTGTCAAATTTTGGGAGCCCTGCCTATTCTACTTTTGTCTGGACAAAACAGAAACTTGGAAGTCATTTTTCTCAGCTTGACACTCTGGAGAGTTAAGGTCTTTTGCCTTTGTAGAGCAGTATATTTCTGTAATACAAGAATTTGATGATTATTACCAATGCTAATCCTGTATCCTAGCCTAGCTTATTTCATTTATTCACCAAATCAACCAAAACGACGCTCTGGTTTCCTTCTAATTACTACAACGTTTTGAATACATTGACACAACCATTCACCGTCCTAATTACCCCCAATTTATACAAAAATTTCTTAATCAAATCCTTTTTCTTGATAAATAAAATATGACCTTTTCATCCTAAACAGCTCCGTATGTTTTTGGGGGGTACAAAGATGTCCGCCCGCTTCGGTTTGTCTTTGTTCATCTCGTTTAAGCGCGAAATCGATCTGGCATTTCTCAGAATCTCGATCTCATTTAGCCTTCTTCTATGTAAAGCCTTTTGAGAGGCGAGCGGAGATACCGGGGCATATTCTGCGTTTGGGCTCACGCGGCTAACGGAGGATTAGCTCGGGACCATATTTTGGCAACAGCGGTGAATTTTAATCCGCGGCCGCTCGTCTTTGCCAAAAAAAACGCAGCGTCTTTGTGGATTTTAGCCCCAAGAAATCCCCCCAAATGCTGCTTATACGCTTTTGTTTTGAAATGTCCTGACGTTTAATGGAAACTGGTATTTTAGTCATGTATTTAGCGAAAAATTAGGAATGTTTTTTGCATGTACTGAAAAAAAAAGACTTCTGGTGGTAGTAAAATATATTAAACTCTGGTAATTTTTACACTGAAATAACATAATTCTGTGAGAACTACAACTTATTTAATAGCAATGGACAAAATTTAATGAAGTATTGTGTTTATTAAGTCAGTTCTACTATAAAAAGGGTGTACAAAAATATTGAAATATCAATGTATCGTATTGTTTATTGTGATGATACAGTATCAATATCGTGGGCTGCTGTATCGATATATCGCCAAGAGTATTTGTTGGTATATTTTACTAAATTATTTTGTTACAGCTACAGTTTTGTTGTTTGTTCCGAGGAAGGAAACTAAACACATTTGACATTTTCACTGTTTTGATGATTAAAATGTTTGTGTTTCATATGAACTTTGCACTAGAAGTGGTTTAATAAAAACTTTTAGTATCATAGCCAAGATTAAGATGTAATTTTTTATTGAACTGTATCAAATCAATTTGAAATATATTATATCGAACTGAAAGAGCACTGTATTGAGATCCATATCTTATCATAGTCTGTGTATCGAGGTATGTATCGTACCGGCTAGGGCTGGGTATCGTTAAGAAGTTGTTGATACGATACATATCTTGATACATAGGCCACAATACGATACGCTTTTCGATACAGTGCACTTTCAATTCAATACAATATATTTCAAATCGATTCGATACGGTTAAAGGCTAAATCATGGCTGTGAAAGTAAAAGTCCAGTAAGTCAACTAAATTTGTGCAAAGTTAATATGAAAAACACCCATTTTACTCAAAACAGCGAAAATATCAACACAATCGTAGCTCTTACACAAAATAATTTAGTAAAATATACCTAAAAGTACTCTCAGCAATATCTCGATACAGCAGTCCATGATATCATCAAATTAAGTGATACGATATATCGATATTTCAATATTTTTGCACACCCCTAGTACCGGCAACCTTTTTAACGATACCCAACCCTACTATAGAATCACCAATACATTTGAAAGATTTTACAGTCACTACTCACAAACAAGAAATACTAAGTAATACCAAAGTCCTCATAGATTAAAAAAAAAAAAAAAAAGTGTCTTATTCTGGGCTGGTAGAGTGTTTTTCCACTGATCTGAAGGTTGGCAGTTTGAATCCCACTCTAGACATAAAAAAAAAAAAAAAAAAACATAATTGGGAGAGCGATCAGACCAACTGACGCACAGGTTGGCGGTGCGATTGTAGCCTCCACAGATGAATGCTGTTGTTGTGTTCTTGGGCAAGACACCTCACCCCCAGTGCCTGTGTATACTGGTGTATGAGAGTGTGTGAGTGGTTCCTTGTTGTAAAAAGCTTTGAGCCTTGAAGGTAGAAATGTGTTATAGAAAGTTTTTATCATTTATTATACAGCAGTAAATACTAATTATTTCATCAGAGCATTGTAATTCATTATGGCAATATTATATATACTTTATTTAATTTATTTACATGAATATGACTTCTAACTTTAAAAAAAATTGAATAACAATGAGTCAGTAAATTCATGACTGTTAATGGTGGTGGTAAGTACACTTTACTTGTACCTGATATTACAGTAAGTAAGTAAAATGTACTTAAAAAGTGTTAGTGCAAATTGTCACAAGGATTTTTATAGTAAATCTTAGTTTTGTTTTTTTTTTTTTAGTGCATACATTTAATTGCATTACTAAAGCCTAATTAGCTAAACATAATAACAAATATATTAAAGACTATTACTTCAGAAATCCGTGCATCATCTGTACTGCAGAAAAGCTTGGCCAAAATGTAAAAATAGTGAAATTATGTGTTCAGGCAGGAAGATCATTTGACTTGACAAGTCTTAAAATAAACTTCCTCTAGTCTAGAATGAAACATCTCAGAAAACAAGATGAATAACTTGATATAAGTTTTAAAGTCTTGGCCAGATCAGAGAAATTTACAGCGTGAGGTTACGTGTTGTGTTTTAAAGAAATAGTTTTGTCAATTTTGAGTAATTATTTAGGATTGTATTTGATTATTAAACAATTTTCGGCAGCTCTACAGAATATCATTTTGCAATAGCGCTTACATGATCCAGTCTTGTCCAGAAGTGTCTGAGAAATACCAGGGAAAATTGCTCACTTTTGTGTTCACTTGGAAATGTCCTCTGGGTTTAATATGTCACAATGAATCTGGGAAATGGAGGATGGAGGAAGTGTGTCGTGAATCCTGTAAAGTGAACTCAGCTCATACTTGTCCTGGTGCGGCACGGACCTGACCAGCCAGAGGCACTCGCTTCTGACAAAACTCTACAAAGACCAGGTCTGCTTTAGGTCTGCTGGAGTCCTGGTTTAGTCCTGGGTCTAGTCCTGGTCTAGTCTTGATTTAGACCTGATTTATTCCTGGTTTAGTAAAGATTTAGTCCCAGTTTAGTCCTGGTTGAGTTCTGATCTAGGCTTGATCAGGCCTGATTTAGACCAGATTTAGTCCTAATTTAGTCCTGGTTTATTTTGTAGTTCCCGGTTTAGTCCTAGTCTGTAGTCAAGGTTTAGTCCTGGTCTAGTTCTGGTTTAATCCTGGTCTAGCTCTTGTTTAGTCCTGGTTTAATTCTTGTCTAGTCCTTGTTGGGTTCTAGTTTAGTTCTAATTTAGTCCCAGCTTAGTCCTGGTTTATAGTAAATGGTTAGTTCTGGTTTAGTTCTAGTTTAGTCCTGGTTTAGTCCTGGTCTATAGTAAATGTTTAGGTCTTGTTTAGTCCTGGTTTAGTCTTGGTTTAGTTCTAGTTTAGTCCCAGTTCATGAAATCAACAGAAACACACTTTTTGAAAAGTTTTTGAAAAATTTTAATCAAAAATCGTAATCAATCAATATGAAAGAAAAAAAAAGCAGAATTATGTTTTTCCTTTTGGCCCCGCCCATTTGTGAACGCAGCTCAGACATGTTTTTGGCTCATGTTCATGACATCAGGAAGTGCTCCAGGCTTTTAAAAAAACAAAGCATCTCATCTCATCTAATCAGGTTCCTGCGAAATGAGAGAGCACTTTGGACCATCTATCACTCCAAATACTTCTACGAGTCTGGAGTGGAGGTGTGGCCCTCAAAAGTGTAGCTTCAGGCTGCGTAGTCTAACCCGCAACCTCCTTACCAAGATGAGGAGACAGGCTAACCTCTGCCGCATAGAGAGATCAGGAGTCTCACCCACAACCTCAAGAGAACCATTTTGCTTTTGCGATATTGTAATTCTCATTGTAGAAGCAACATTTGAGAGAAGAATGAAACCTGAACTAAAACAAGAAGCATTTCAGAACATGGTAGAACTCTAAACTGCAGCGTGAACAGACCTGGGAGGGCATCTGACACACACACAGACACATATTTCTCAAAATAATTGCATCTTGTGGTAGCTGTGGCCACTTTGAACAGAACTCCTGATTCGTTTGCTCTTCATTTTCTACTTCTGTCTTGTTTGTAGAGCATCATCTTATGTTGTTTTTTTGCAGTTATTTTCATGTTGAAGCAAAAGAGGAAATCCTTTGGTATTTCTCAGAAGCCCGACCTCCTCCTCCACACACAGCCCCTTCTTCTGCTTCTTCTGCTGCTCAGCTCAACTCAGAGCAGGGCACAGGTGAGAAATAACACCCATGAACAAATAACAAGTAATCTACTGATCGAGATGAGTCGACTCGACACAAGAATCATTATTGTAGATCTGGGTGATTTCTCTTATCATATCCTGTTGTCTTCAGTTACATTTGCGTACACGTTTAGATTACATTATGCAGGGTTCCCACTCTTTTTCACAAAATGTCAAGACATTTTCATGACCTAAAGTGAAATTTTCATGACTTTACAGCACCTACATGTGTAGAATTGATCATAGTTTTAGCGCTAAATATGAAATGTGAACCCTTTCTACTCAGGTTATGGTTTGGGATTATAGTTTTTGAACATTTAAAATCTTGTCAGTGCATTTCTTGTCATCTCTTTTAAACAAAATGCACAGACGTTCAGAAATAATCAGAATAGCCTCATGAGAACTTAAAAGAACGCTGGAGTTGCGTAAAATGCCATGACTTTGTTGTGGCAAAAATATATATCTCTGTTGAAGATAAATAAGGAATCCATTTGCGAAGCCCGATGAGTTTTTGGAATATAGACCAAGGTTTATTCTTGTTACAGCAGATATGGACAGGGCCTAGTCCTGCCCTGGCCAAAGCCCAACAGCCTCTCTCCACCAGCTGTATGTTCCTACTACATCTCCCACCGTATCACCCAGTCTCTCCCCATGTATCTCCCGAGCATTTGAGCTCTCAGTACTCTCTGTATAAACAACTCTCAGTTTATACAGAAATACAAGTTACATACATTTCAAAGCAGAGTGACTTTGGTTTCAGAGGCTGATACTAAATGAACATACAGTTGAGGACAACAAAGGGCTTCCTGAAGGAGGAGACAGTTGTGCCTGGTGAACCTTTACACATGTTCATGACCGCTCTGGGTTTCAGGCAGAAATCACATTCATTTACACAAGACAGATTGAGAGAAATCTTTCCACAATCTAAATTTCTATCACAACTTTTCCAAAACTTTCATTGAATTTAGAAAATTCCATGCCTGGAAAATGATATTCTCAATTTCCAGGATTTCCATGACCTTGGGAACCCTGATTAAATGACATGTCAGTATCTTAATTGCACAATAACCCTGCTTTGCAAGTGAAAATGTCTGGAGTAAACTTGTAAAACTGTGAAATTTAGAATTAGTATGAAACATTTTTCAAAACCTCTATTATTAAAAACACAAATTGATTTAATTCATTTGAGTAATTGCTCCACCTGATCATATTTTGTGTAATCGTTACCTGAACTATACAGACTCGATCACACACAAAAAGCCTTTCTCTTTTAGGATCCTTTATTTTCCACATTTGAACCTTTTATTTGGTTGATAATGTGTTAAAAGTGCACACGATGAATCTTGAATAATGCTTCGCTGGTGGTTTGAGCTCCGCCGGTGGTTTCACTCACGCAGGGCACTTCCTCTGCAGCTCGTGGCGAAGATGAGAAGGCGAAAATACTCTGAAGATGTAGATGTAGATGAAGGTGAAGGAGGGAGGAGGTGTACACACTGCACATTTCTCTGATCTGGCCAAGACTTAAAAACTTTTATCAGGTTATTCATCTTGTTTTCAGATTTACTGTCTACTTACTAGTTCTGAGACGCTTCATTCTAGTCTAGAGGAAGTTTATTTGAAGAGACCTTGTCAAGTAAAATGATCTTGCTGCATGGACAGGTAATTTCACAACTTTTAAGTCATTTTCTGATAGATTTAATTGTTTATATCTCACGTTTTGGCCAAGCTTTTGTGCAGAGGACAGAGGAACACACAGTTATACTCGAGATTCAGAAAATGTGTTGCTGATGATACAGAGCGCAAAAGAGTGTGAAGTGTGCAAGGAAAAGGAAGTGTACAGTTCAAAAGTTGACCTGAAGTTCGAACCCTAACTTCTTCAGTTGTGGTCGTGTTTTCAGGAAGCTGTTCACCAAATCCCTCCCTGTAGAGCCAGGGCTGGGCATCACTACGAAGCTGCAGATACGAACCTTGATACAGCGCACTTTCAATTCTGTACTATTCATACGACGTATTTCACAGCGATTTGATACGGTTCAGTAAAGAGTTAAAAGAAAATGCAGTTAAAAGTCCCTTAAAGTCTTTCCCCTTGATTAAATTCACCAAACATTCTCTTTGTTCCGGCTTTAAATCCTCGATCTTGGGAATCGTTGTCAACACAGAATGTCTGGCTCTTCGCTGATTGGCTGGTCCCCGGACTCACACTTCTGGGGTTTTTGCGAACCGTCTAGTGTATTCCGATTCCTGACCTAGTCACTGGAGAGAAATGAAACTGAGTAAAGGTGGCGCCAGTCTGTCTAGATGTGTACATTTCACAATTTTCAGTTCATTTTCCAATTTTAGCCTCACCATTTTTAATTCATTTGATTACATCTTTTTGTTTCCATTCCAGTTCTGCTTTTCAGAACTGAAAGAGACGCAACTCATGAACCTGTAACCCGTTTTCATCTGATCCAAATGTAAACTCTTGGAAAAAAAAAAAAAAACTCAGATTGTTTTTCTCACATGTGCACAATCTTTCAGCAGTTTTGTTTTGTGAGATCTTACAGCACAAGATCTTGTACAAGCCCTGTTCTGTAGTGTAGAAAAAATATCGACTGCTTGTGTCCCATTGACTGTCTGACGCCAACAGCCGAAAGTGGACCACGACCACAGACAGATCATCAATACTGGACTAGAACTGATCTAGACTCTGACCTATATGACACATACTATCAAACATGCACCTTTTGCACGCTGTATTGTGTAACTTCTGTGACATAAAACAACTTTCTATATGAAAAAGTCTAAAGGATGTTTGCAAACTGTTTGAAAAATGCAGCAGTAATGGCAACGCTTCCTCCAACAGAGAAGTGTCACAGTTCTCAGTTGAGAGTCTACAGTCTGAGGTATTTTTGCAGAAGTTGTTTTTTAGTTGACTAAGTAGCACGCTGAGTGTTGAGAGGTCCTCAGTAAAGCCAGATGCCCTTCCTCCTGCATATGTCAGACAGTCATATCAAAACCAGATACCACAGCAGATCTTTTTGTCTTGGTCTTTTTCACAGAGAGGTCCACAGCTAATCCTCTGTCGAAAAAGACTGTGGTTTGCAGGAGATAAAAGTTAGTCCTCTTTCTGTTGTTAAAACTAATATTTAAAAGGCCTGTACCAGATTTTACCATATTTTTTGGACTATAAGGCACAATATCAATAATGTTAACCCTTACATACTGTTAATTTCTTTAACTTTCACAGTATGGTCCAGGTCAAATTTGACCCGGACCAAGAATTCCCTTACAGTAAGTGTCTATACCAAATAAATATACTGTCCCACATGAAAAAATATATGTACTATATAAATATAATGTTTGAGAGAGCAGGAAGAGCATATTTTTGTAAGTTTTATAACACTTGTTTTTGGAGAAAATATCAGCTATCACACAGTATCAATGTCACATCAAAATATAAAAGCCAATATGATGATGATATTTATTGCATTTGAAACTGACATGAATATTCTGGAACTGTTAGAATTTATAATATAACCAGTTTTATCCACTGCAGCCCTTCTGCTTATTTCAAACTAGTCAATGCATTCAAAGCAGTGGTATGTCAAAGTATAACATTTTAAAATATTTTCATTTTTGTGTATTTTGACAAAATTTTGGAAAAGTCATCAAATTTCAGGATCAAAGAATGATGCTTAGTGTATTTTTACTACTGCTCAATGTCAAAATGGGTCAAATTTAACCCGAATAGTATGTAAGGGTTAAATTCTGTTGATAGTTTTCATACATAAGGCGCACCAGATTATAAGTGAAACAAAACAGATAAGTCAAACTTTAATCAGCTCATTCACAATAACTGTTAACATTGTTCAGTTGTAAACACATACAATACTAAACAATACTCATACTTTTTCAGTTCATTCCTCTTCCACAAATCCATCAAATTCTTCATCTTCAGTGTCTGAGTTTAACGGTTCGGCGATTTTATCATCAAGCCCGAATCCCTCTCGTCATTCTCTGAGTCAGTTTCATCGCTGTTTCTTTGCTGTTCATTGATGATTCTGACCTTCGTGAAAGCTTGGATGACACTTGAAACTGATCGCTTAGCCCAGGAATCCACGATCCACTGGCAGATCGTGGCGTAATGCTCCGACAATCCATCAAGCGGTGCGGCTTCGTAGTTTACCAAAGTCGTACTAAAACATTTTGACTTGCGCCTTGTACCACATAAAATCGGTTTGAGGTCAGTAAGCAGAACCAGAATTAATACATAAGGCGCACTGTCGATTTTTGAGAAAATTTAAGGATTTTAAGTGCGCCTTATAGTCCAAAAAATATGGTACTTTTAAAAAATTTACGTATTTGACCAAAATGTGTCTTATGCCTGTACAGATATACCAACAGCAAAGTCTGCAGCTAATTATAAAGAGTTTAATTGTTTGATAATTAGGAAGTGCACATTAGCATGCTAGTAGCTGTTGTTGTCTCTGAAAGTTGTGATAAACTCATCGTGGTGAGTAAATAGCATGCTCAGAATGCATAGAGTAGGTGAGAAACATGACATTTTTAAGACTGTAAAGCTCAGTTCCAGCTCTTTTAATTATCGTTTTTAACTTTTAACAGTGAATATGAGGACAAAGTCTTACCCAGAAGAACCCATGACTTATTTTGACTTGACTATCGTCGGAGCAAATTGCACACGTCTTTAAAATCCAGTGGGAAAAAGTGAGTTGCGAAACCTTTCCTCAAAATAAAACTAAAACTCAAGCAAAACTTTCAAATCCTCTTGTATAATTTCGGTAAAGCAGAGTTTGCCCGTTGCCACTAAAAAGCCGTAATCACAGACCCAACCTTTAGCCCAAACCACCTCAGTGCAGAATTAGCCTGTGCTCTGAGCCGGACCGCGTTTCCCATGGTGCTTCGCTGCTCTCCGCACGGCCCATTTGTTTGGCCTGGCTCTGACCCAGCAGCAGCGGTGGTACAGGGAGAGCTGGTAGAAGCCATCAGCCTCGTTAGCGTCGTTACTATAATTATTTTCTATTTTTAACAGAAACCAGGACGGAAGCGCACAGTCTGCCTCTGCTCCGAGCCGCTCCGGTGGGAACAAAGAGAGAACGTTCTGGGTGATTCGGAAAAGATGGAAAAGTCGCAGAGATTTTCCAGAAATGACTGTGAAAAATAACAGAGTATTTGTTTTGGTATTAACTGAGAAAGTATCAGGGGGCCCGTTTTTGAGATTTCAAGGTGGATTATCTTTTCTATTGTCTCCATGGAGATGCTGTTGCTTTGCCTGAAAGGTTCCACAGTATGGCATTAAACTTAATTATCTCAAGAAAGCAATAATTCGCATCAAACCAATGACATCTCCATAAAAACCAGTAGATTAATCAATTCTGTTCACTGACATCAAGCTGGGGGTGTACTGCATGTATTTCTGTGGTGGAATGTTCAGCAGTCACCTTTACCCGAATTCACACCCGGCGGTGCAGCTGCAAGCACACGTACATTAAAAAGTTTCAATTCACACCTCCTTCTCATTGTTTTCAGGCATCGCTTTTTTAAATTTTATGTTAACGTGTTTTAAGTTCGAATGTGCGTTAAGTGTATTGTGAATTAAATGTAGAACTGCAGAACACGTTTAAGATGGTTATGGCTGATTTTATTGTAGATATTGGAAAATAAATATCTGTATCTATGAAGCTACATCTTGTATTTGTGGTTTAATGAGGTTTAAATCTATTAACACGCACATAAAACACCTCCGTTTTTTCCTTAATAAGCTAAATTCACCTATAATTAACATGCATTACGGGTGTGATTCAAACTTTATGTACGTACAAGTAATAAAACCAATGTGTTTATATCATGATACAGAGTCCTGTACTGACTGATACGGGCTAATAGTTGATGAAATGGGCGAGTTTTACCGTTCTGGAATTTTACAGGCGTGTATGCGGGTGGGACAGGACTAAACCCGGACTAAACCAGGTCTAAACCAAGACTAAACACCATGGAGCAGGTGTCCGAAAATCTCAATCGGGCAATGGCTGCACGTACCTCCTCGACTCCGAGCTCTGCACTGGTCCTTTCGCCCACGGTCACTTGACAGTCTACATGGGCAGACCTCCGAGCACATTCCGACAGTGGGTCCCAGTTCAGTTCTGGTTTAGTCCTGGTTTAGTCCCGAGTCCTTGTAGAATTGATGTCTGACATCATAAATTACGTTCTATTTCTCCACTTCGACGATTAACTTTTCGTCATCCATCATGACCCTTTCCTTGGATACACTGTACATTGTTTAGGTTATTGTCTTGACTTTAGTTTAGTTATTTTGAAAGGGCATCAGAAGTTTATTTTGACACCACATGTTTAGTTCCTGTCTTTCCCCTGCTGAAAACCTTGGAGACGTTCCATTGACGCTGCAAAATTAGAACTCCAACCTATCTTGAGCAGCGCGTGAGTGTCAGATGGTTGTTGGACGCACATATGACACTGCCGGTGGGGATTGTCAGACCGGTTAAAATGGAAAGCTAAAGCTGCTCGTGTGCTGTGTTGATGCACTTACGCGCTGTTGCTCTTTGGTGTGAATTGGGGGTTAGACAACCTTGAGGCACATTTTCAGGAGTCTGTGATCAATCTGAGCGTTCATGGTCTTGGAGTGTCATAGTACTCGAGACAGGTCTTGGTCTTGAGACTGGCCTCGAGACTGTTTTTTGTGGCCTTGGTCTTGTCTCGGACTCATTTGCATTTGGACTCGGTCTTGTCTCGGTCTTGAAGGTACTTGAACTCGGTCTTCTCTCGTCTTGAGATCTGACACTCGACGGGAGATAAAATGGAGACTGATTTATAAAAACATTGATATATGTGTCCCACAATTACTGCAAAATACAAATAAATGTTGAAAATTACAAAGATGGTCTCGATTTGGGCCGTGGTCTTGACTTGTCTCAGTCTTGATCCTCAGAGGTCTTGGACTTGTCCTGGTCTCGGGACCCTGTGGTCTCGGTTAGTGCGGTCTTGACTTCAGCACTATGGTCCTGTTTAGGAGTTTAATTTTCAACAAAAAGATGAGAGTGACTATCTGAGGACTGTGCTTAAGTCAGTTCTTTTTGGTCAAATTTTGTTAAAATAAAGCTCAGAATAAAGTCTGACAGAGCCTCAGATGGAGCAGTACACCCTCAGGTAATGTTCGTGACATCTGCAAAGTATTAATAAGGGAATTGTTATGTAGTGTCTCTTTAAGCTGTTATTAAGTGGCTATTTACAAAGCCCAACTAATTATGGAGAGGTCGGTATGGTCGGTTATGTTTGTACACGCTGCTACAGATTCATTTCAGTACACTTATTTTCCAACAAGTTATATAATTTGAATACCTTTTGTACACAGTTTGCACCATTTCCCAGTACTTACGCATTCACAAACTCCTCCCGAAAGTGGACAAACTTTTCATTCCTAAAATAGCCTCTTTCGCTTATGTAACCCTCCTTCTCCTCCTCCTCCTCCTCCTCCTCCTCCTCCTCTGTGCGTATGTGTGGAGTCTGTGTGGGTGGTTTAGTTGGGTCCACCTGGCTCTAATAACACCAGAGTCCATCCAGAGACCAGAGAAAGTCCGGGCTGTGGGTCAGGTTCTGCTGTGAGGACTTCCGCAAAGCTCCTAAACCCAGCAGCCATGTTTTAATATTTAGCTACCAGACCTATTCTGCAAAATGGACTTTTCAGAGCTTTGTTATCATGTTGTAGTAGTTTCTTCTCAGTGAACTTCTGAAGTCACATTTGGAGTGAATTGTGCATGTTTGAGGCATCTTTAATCACTTATGTGCCATGCCATTTTGCCAGTCTACCCTCATTTATTAGCCAGGCTGGTGCCATCTAGTGCCTCCGCTCAATTTCATTTCTCTCCAGCGACTAGGTCAGGGATCAGAATTCATTAGATGATTTGCAAGAACCTCGGAAGTTGTAGACCGCACACCGACCAATCAATGAAGAGCTGTGAAGCCATGACGTCAAACTCAAGCACCTCTCTGGGTTCCTTTTATGGTACAGCACAACAGTAAACATGGATGTAGACAAAGAGAACGGAAAGACTGTGTTGGCAACGATTCCAGAGATCGAGGATTTAAAGCTGGAACAAAGAGAATGTTTGGTGAATTTTATAGGGGGAAAGATGTTATTGCCCTTCTTCCTACGGGATTTGGCGCGTTACATACATCACGACCAAATAGATTGGTTAAATTAAAAAAGTACCTGTCTACCATCAAGCGAACGAATCCTAATGCTGCGAGGTCAGACGCTTTCCACAAAGTGAAACCGCCTGATGAATCAGACTACTCATTTATAAGGGTGTGCAAAAATTTTGAAATCTCGATATATCGTATCATTTAATGTGATGATACAGTATCGATATCGGGTAAGGCTGTATCCATATATCGCCAAGACTTTTTTTTTTTTTTGGTAAATTTTACTAAATTATTTTGTTGCAGTTACAGTTTTGTTGCTTGTGCAGAAGACGGAAATTTGTTTATGCAACACAGGTGATATTTTTATTGTTCGGATGATGAAAATGTTTGTGTTTTATATTCACTTTGTACAAGAAGTGGTTTAACAAAGACTTTTAGTATCACAGACATGGTTTAGCCTTTATTTTTTATCAAACCGTATCAAATCAATTTGAAATATATCATATCGAATCAAAAGAGCACTGTATCGTATCAAGACCTATGTATCGAGGTATGTATCGTATCAACAACTTCTTAATGATACCCAGCCTTATTCATTTATAGCACCACCGGTACACGCCCATTACTGTGTACTTACTTCCTTTTCCATTTTTTTTTTTTTTTCTTAATCAGTGATGCGTGACACAAAGGATTTGGCAGCATCAATCGTCATTTTGATCTTTGTTTTCATGAGCTGACTTGATTCTTTTATTAATTTGTTTTAGATGAATATTGTGTGGTGTCAGAGATTATAACTATAAAGTACACACAAACACAATAGGTCTGCTTTAAGAAAGAGTTGTGGACCTCGCTATGGACTTTAAAAGCAAAATATCGATCATCTGCCACAACATCAGGCTAAATATCAGATATCGGTATGGCTTCAGAGAATCCATAATCCCTTATCTCCATTGAGACAAGGAGATGACGTAGAGAGCGTAGAGAATAGACATTCCCTGCTCATGGAATTCCAAGGAAAGTCTAAAAATAACAGTAGACTGAAGAGTGTTTGGGTTGAGTTTGTTCGTCATCTGTTTGCTCTGAGTTACATAAGTGTCTGTGTGTTTAAGACCCAGACTCGTGTTTGTGTGGACTCCAGACTGTAGTGGAAAACCCTGAGTCCCTTAGGAGGGTCTGCACCAGGACTAAGATCTGGGCCCAGATCCAAGACCAGATGTGAGGACTAAACCAGGACTTAACAGGGTCCCACTACGATGGACTTGATTGAAAGCATCTAAAGCTTGGATTA
Source organism: Boleophthalmus pectinirostris (assembly GCF_026225935.1). Lineage (NCBI taxonomy): Eukaryota > Metazoa > Chordata > Actinopteri > Gobiiformes > Gobiidae > Boleophthalmus > Boleophthalmus pectinirostris. The sequence continues at coordinate 3,202,182 of NW_026571175.1, forward strand.
ATAGATCAAGGCAAAGACTGAACTAGGACTAAACCAGGACTGATGATGGACTTAACGGACAGATCCAAGCCCAGACACAAGACCAAAAGTGAGGACTGAACCAGGACTGATGATGGACCTCAATGAAAGATCTAAGCCCAGACACAAGCCAAAAAATAAGGACTTAACCAGGACTAAACCAGGTTTGCAATGGGTCTATAGTAGGGACTAAGATCCCGGCTAGAATCCAAGACCAAATATGAGATTTAGACCAGGACTGAACCAGCACTGAAATGAGTCTATACTCAAGATTAAAGTTTAGATGAAAGAGCAGATGCGAGGACTTACCCAAAACTCAACCAGGATAAACAGGGTATCACCATCATGGGCCTTACTGGAAGGGTCTAATACTGGGACTGAAGAACCTGGCCCAGATCCAGGTGTAGTCCAGACCTGTAAAACCTTGTGGGATTTTACTGTAGTGACAAAGACTTAAAGGAATGTGGGAGTTACTATGTCAACAAATGAAGAGCCACTGACCTACAGTACTACTACTACTACTACTGCTACAACTGCTACTGCTACTACTGGTACTGCTACTAGTACTGCTACTTCTATTACTATTGCTATTACTACTACCACTACTACTACTACTATCACTGCAGTTATTGGTAATTTCACTACGACTAGTACGACAACTACTATTACAGTCATTACTACACAAATTACTGATCTACTGCTACTAGTTCTACTACTACTACTACTACTACTACTACTTCTGCAACTACTTCTACTGCTACTGCTACTTCTATTACTACTACTATCACTGCAATTATTGGTCAATTCTCTACGACTGCTACTACAACAGTTACTTCTACTTGTACTACTATAAATAGTACAACTACTATTACAATCAATGCTACACACAGTGATCTACAACTACTACTAGTGCTACTAGTAATGCTACTTCTATTACTACTGATATTATTGTAATTACTACTAGTAGTACTGCTACTATCACTGCAATTATTGGCAATTCAGTACAACTACTATGAAAACTACTATTAAAATCATTACTACACAAATTACTGATCTACTGCTACTAGTACTACTACTACTACTAATGCTCTGGCTGCTATTGCTACTAGTGCTGCTACTTATATTACTACTGCTTTTACTACTACTACTATCACTGCAATTATTGGTAATTTACTACGACAACTACTATTACAATCATTACTACACACATTACTGATTTACTACTACTGCTGCTACTAGTTCTACTACTACTACTAATGCTATGGCTACTACTGCTGCTAGTACTGCTACTTCTATTACTACTACTATTACTACTGCTACTATCACTGCAATTATTGGTCAATTCACTATGACTACTACGTCAACAGCAGCTACTATTACTACTAGTACTACTATAAATAGTCAACTATTGACAACTACTATTACAATCAATACTACACAAATGACTGATCTACAACTACTACTACTACTTCAACTAGTTCTGCAACTAGTACTACTACTACTACTGCTGCTACTACTACTTTTATGTAAGTTGTCATAGGATGTGGTGGAGCAGCAATTTCCATTGATTTGGGTTGTAGTATGTTGAGTTGGAAATCAGGAAGTGCACTGTTAGCATGCTAGTTATCGTTAGCATGAAAACTCCATTAAAGCATAAAACTAGCAAAACTCCATTCCAATGAACTTGTTTTGTTTTTCAAGTTTTTAAAAACAGCACATATCAAGGACAGAGCCTTTTAATAGACAATATTTACAACCGCACAATTCCAACACAAACCACAGTTATAATTATGGGCTCTGCTAATAGCGTGTGAGTCATCCTCTATTTGCACTAAACTTAACCTTTGAAGAGTTTATTGATTCCACTGTGGAGAACAAACCACTCTGAACCGAATGTGCTTTCACAGTCTGTACTCATGTTTGTGACCGCTGTAGTTTAAATAATCACTCCAAATAACATTCCATTCTCCAAGGAAAATACGAGGAAATACTCAGGAATTTTGGAGCCTTCTCTTGCACAACATTTTTGGATTTCGCTGGTACACCAACCATCAATGTGTTTTGTGTGTTCATTTAAAGATGCATGATGTAACTTTTCTGGTGACAGGTTTACCATTTGCTTATCTCGGGGGTGATTATGTTTTGCTGAAACCCATGGATATCTTTATTTTATTCAATTGCAAGTGATTTTGTTTGTGTTTTTTTTTTTGCTAAAAATAGACTGACCTCTTCACAGATCTAACCTGTGACTTGACCTGCTTGTTTCCATGGAGATAGACAAGTTTAAAGGCACGGTACCTGAGTTCCACTGTCTTAAAAACAGTTGTCCAAAAGTTATTCCTCACTTAATTCAAACCATAATTATTCCCCACGATGAGTTTATGAGCACTTTTCACAACTTTTAGAGACAAGAGCAGAGTTTTGGCATCACTGTAAAGCTAACACAACTAGCATGCTAATCAGGAACTGCACACTTCCTGCTTATTGGAAAATAAATTGCTTCACAGTTAGATGAAGATGTATTTTGACTTCTGTATCTGTCCTGGGTAGGTCTGGGTATCATTCAGAAGTTGCCGATAGATGCATACCTCGATACATAGGCCATGATACGATACATACCTCAATACAGTGAGCTTTCAGTTCGATACAATTCAATATAATATATTTCAAATACGATACAGTTTAGTAAAAAAATAATGTCTAAATCATGTCTGTGACACTAAAAGTCTTTGTTAAACCACTTCTTGTGCAAAGTTCATATGAAACACAAACATTTTAATCATCAAAACAGTGAAAATGTCAAATGTGTTGCATAAATGAGTTTCCTTCCACTAAACAAACAACAAAACTGTAGCTCTGTAACAAAATAATTTTGTAAAATATATTAAAAAATCACTCAACATTAGGGGTGTGCATTGTCTTGAGTCTGACGATACGATACATATCATGATTCACATGTCACGATTCAATATATCACGATATATCCCAATACTAAAACAATGGATGATATATTGCAATAATTTATCTAATAATACAGTCAACTACACCTTCAAGAGAACACAATTGTATGAAATATAATTCATAAACCTTTTAAAATCATGAGAACTGTGAATGTAACTAATGAATTTTTGTGAAAAATATTATTTAAAAAATCGATTCAGATCCATGTTGAATCGATTCGAGAATTGTGCAATGAAGTATCACGATATATCACTGAATCGATTTTTTTCTTACACCCCTACTCAACATATATCAATACAGCAGCCCACGATATCAATACTGTATCATCACATTAAACAATACAATATATCAATATTTCAATATTTTTGGACATCCCTAGTCCTGGAACAAGACACATTTTGCTCAAATGCATGGGAAAAAAAAAAATCAGGGTTAGGGTCTTTAATGCCTTAATGTGGAATATTCCAAGTAAAGCCAGGGAGATGAGCAAGCGATGAACCCTCACCAGAAAGTTAAATAACAAACCTTTAAAATGAAATCAAACTTTGACGGAAAATTGCGCAAGTTGTGGTTCAAAAAACCTTGCCCGATTTCCACTCTATTTTTAGGTTTTGTTTATTGTTCCAAAAATACCTCAAAGACGCTCTTCTCTTCTTTCTTCGATCTATTTGTAGTTTTTGTTTTGTCAGCTCGGTTCCAGATGAGTTCTTAGACTTGGCGAAGTGTGGTCGCCCAAACCGCCAGCACATGTTTGAAGGATCAGATGGAGGTGGAGATGTTTACTGCACAGATCTGAGGAGCGGGCCTGATTCGGGGTTAGATGTGCTTTTAATGACACACCTCTGATCCCAGTGTACACAAAGACCTCCACACAACAGCTGTACACAGAACTCACTGGAACATGCTCGTGTTTACTGCGACGCACAACACCACCCAACAACAGCCAAACAACAGTATAATTAAAGGGACAACATGTAACTTTCCTGATGAAAGCTCCCCCACCTGCTTGACAACACGGACATGTTATTGTTTTGCCTTTAATGTCCCACAGTATGGCATTAAACATACTGTATCTCTTCCAATTTTCCATAGAGACATGACACTTGGACTCACGCCTCACAGCAAGACTGGTATTTAGTGACGCTCCACTTACAAAATGTTCGCTGCAAACTCGGGATGATTTCTTAGGCAGTCAAAGGTTTCCTTTTTGGTTCTTCCTGTGGATCAATCCTGCCCATCACCTTCACCTTTCACTATTTTTCAATTCTGTTGGGAAGGGAAACGGAGGTTTTACAGTCGCACAGATCTGATTCATTTTTGCAGACTGTGTTCAAGTTGCCAAATTTACATACATGTTCACTCTCTAGCAGTGTGATTCTGAAGTGCTGTAAGTTTGCAAGGTTTCTCCTTGACAAAACCCACAATGTTGACGAAATGTTCTGCACTGACAAAAGCTCCTGTGATCGCATTCAAACGACAGAGGAAGATGTAACCATTGCATAAAAAGTTGGACTTCTGGACATGCTGAAGGAAGGTAGAAGTTATGCGGCTGTAGGCAATAAATTAATCTTCAGTTCGTTACATAAAAAAGGAAGAAAATAACGTAAGGACAGCCTTAAAACAGATAAAATGATCAAATATAAAGCTGGCTACTTTGTGGATTTTGCCTCGTCGTTGCATCGTCATTGTTCTCCTGTAAGTTTTCATCTTTCTTACCTTGATAGTTGTGGATAAATTCTTCATGTTAGAATGTTTATCCTATGTGGACTTTGTTGGTTGAAGATTTGGCGATGGGGCAGATTTATGGATTATGTTGGAAAATACGACACACTTTACACAGATATTTTGCCACAGAAAAATTAAGTTCCACAAACCTTACCAGGTGGGACTTCTGGCCGTTGTGAAAAAGGTCTATAGGTACAATAGTCAAATGTAGTTAACTGTAGGTAGTCCTGACGTAGACTAGCTCAAGATCTAGAGATGGTCTCATTGCTCCTGACAGGTTTAACCCAGAGACACTAAATACAAAGGACAATAAAATGTATCTTGCTCATTACCTCAACGAGCGTATGCAGAATCTAACTTTACCATTGACTTCTGACCTTTTCTTCACCTCATAAGGCCTTTTCATATCAAAACCATCATGCAAATTGTGTGTAAGTGGATTTATTTTCTGTGAACTCTTGCAGCTGTCGAAGCATCTAAAACCTTGACACATTTCAGATTAACCGAGCATTTTTTCCATCTTGACCGTAAACAGGAGCAGAAGTGGTTTGGTGTGTGATGTGTGAAACAGACCTGGTGAAAGAGATCTACGTGAAGAGCTAAAACCACAAATATGCAAAAGGTCTGAGCTGTGCGGCTTCAAGTAAAAATAGAATGCATTTAATCAGAAACACCAGTGGGTTTAATGTTGTTTATGCGCAGTCGCCGTGACGATGGGAGACAGGGGTCCTTTGGCAGTGGAGATAATGTGACTTTTTGAGCTCCTTCTGCTTCGGGAATTGCAGGACTATTTAAAAGTGCTGGGTCAGATTTTTACTGTCTTAAAAACGTGAAAAACAGAACTAGTTCATTTTAAACAGTTTGCAGTGGTCCAAAGTTGTTCTTCACTTACCTTATGCATTTAGAGCATCCTAATTACTCACCAAAATGAGTTTATTTTGACCTCAAGAGCTGCTTGTACAATATATCTGCGCTGGGACAAGACAGTTGTATACTTTATTACATTCAAAAATAACAAATGCTAGCCTGATTCATCAGCCGGTTTCATTTTGTGGAAACCGTCTAACCTCGCCGCATTAGGATTCATTCGCTCGATGGTAGGCAGATACTTTTTTTATTTAACCAACCGCTGCTATTTGGTCATGATGTATGTAATGCACCGCTAACGGGGATAACTGGTATATTAAGCTTTTCCCAAATCCCATAGGAAGAAGGACAGTAATTGGCTGGTGCCCGGACTCTCACTTCCAGTACCAGGCTCTGCTGTATTCTGACCTAGTCGCTGGAGAGAAATGAAATTGAGCGGAGGCACTAGGTGGCGCCAGCCTGGCTAAACAAATACAGTTTCTTTAAGTAAAAAAAAAAATGCATTTGTTGTTTTAAATGTATCTTTTATCTCTTTGGTAGTATTGTAGTCGTAGTAGTAGTAGTAGCAGTAGCAGTAGCAGTAGTAGTAGCAGTAGCAGTAGCAGTAGTAGTAGTAGTAGCAGTAGCAGAGGTAATAGTAGTAGTGTAGTAGTAGCAGAAGCAGCAGTAGTAGTTGTAGTAGTGATAGTAGTAGTTGCAGAAGTAGTAGTAGCAGCAGTAACAGAGGTAGTAGTACTAGTGTAGTAGCAGTAGTAGTAGTAGTTGCAGAAGTAGTAGTAGTAGTAGTAGCAGCAAGCAGCAGCATTAGTAGTTGTAATAGTCGTCATAGTAGTAGTAGTAGTTGCAGAAGTAGTAGTAGTAGTAGTAGCAGCAGCAGCAGCAGCATTAGTAGTTGTAATAGTCGTCATAGTAGTAGTAGTAGTTGCAGAAGTAGTAGTAGTAGTAGTAGTAGCAGCAGCAGCAGCAGCAGTAGTAGTTGTAATAGTCGTCATAGTAGTAGTAGTAGTTGCAGAAGTAGTAGTAGTAGTAGTAGCAGCAGCAGCAGCAGCAGCAGTAGTAGTTGTAATAGTCGTCATAGTAGTAGTAGTAGTTGCAGAAGTAGTAGTAGTAAGTAGCAGCAGCAGCAGCAGCAGCAGTAGTAGTTGTAATAGTCGTCATAGTAGTAGTAGTAGTTGCAGAAGTAGTAGCAGTGACAGTAGGGGATGGGGCGGCAGTAGCTCAGTTGGTGGAGCATTCGTCCACTGATCTGAAGGTTGGCGGTTCAAATCCAGCTCTCAACATAAACGTCACAGGTTGAGTGGTCAGATCCACTGACCCACAGGTTGGCTGGTGTGATTCCAGCTCCCACAGATGAATGCTGTTGTTGTGTCCTTGGGCAAGACAATTAACCCACCTTGCCCACAGTGTCTGTGTACACTGGTGTATGAATGTGTTTGTGAATGGGTGAGTGGTTCCTTGTTGTAAAGCTTTTTGAAGGTGGAAAAGCGTTATAGAAAAATGTGACCATTTACCATAGTAGTAGTAGTAGCTGTAGTAGCAGCAGCAGTAGTAGTGATAGTAGTACAGTTACAGAAGTAGAGCACCTACATTATCTTTTCTAGATGTGTAACTTTGCTACAGGAAAAAAATGCATTTGTTGTTTTAAATGTATCTTTTATCTCTTTGGTGGGGGATATCGTCGATATTTTAAATGTATTGAGATATTTTTTAAACACGACATGGATTCTGACATATATATATTGATATAATGTTTATATATGCGCTCGCTCACCACCATGCGCCCCCACCTCCTCGCTTTTGTTACCACCTCGCGTGTTGTCTTGTTCACTCCTCACTACTGCATAAATGCCCAAAGTTGGTGCCAACCAAAAACGTCTAGCACCACAAACCTCTGTCACAGAGAGAACACTCATGTCCCACCGAGTCGTGTCCTTCAATCTGACAGAAGCTGACCACATCAAATGAGCCGTGCGGTTTTAAGTTTCGTTTCTGTAAAATGTACAAATGTGTCAAAGGTGCATTAAACACATTATAATGTGAAACGGGCTGATGTGGTTCTATAGTGGTTGTGGTTTATATGTTGTACAGTTTAGTCATGTCAAGTTTATTTATGCAGAAGATTTTAATCAATAATCTGCTGCAGTGTAGAACTTGTATAATTGTCGTACGTTTGGTTTGATCTGCAGTGGATTGTGGGATATCTCAGAGCTCCTTACGCTGGTGAGGAACATGGATCTATTAAAATAAGGAACCTCCCGAGCTTCCTCTGTTAAGTGAGCTCATGGTTCTGGTTATGGTACAGTTACCAGAGTTAATGCAAACATGAGCTTGAGTTGAGTTGAGTTGTTTTATTTTTGAATGAAAAGAAGGCAATTTGTATTATTTCTTCCTTTATTTTACAGTTAAATTATTATTACTATTATTTATTTTATTTTTTTAAATGTTGCAGAAGCACTTTGTTCCTACATATATAATAAAAAAGACCTTGTTGAATTCGGCATTTCTGTTTATGTTGTTGGTTTTAGGGGGTTATTTTTTATGTACAGATATCAAGATATATATCGAATATCGAGGTATAACAAAATCTACTGTATATCGAGATATATATTTTTGCTCCATGTCGCCGAGCCCTACTGCCATGTGTATAATGTTATCCTAACTGTGTACATACTTTTGTCCTCTGCATTTGACCCATCCTTCAGCGTCTCGGGGTTAAGCAGAAGCAGAGGATTGACTCTGTTGTCCATGTTTTAGACACAGGGAGAACATGCAAACTCCATACAGAAGGCTTTTGTTTCTGCCAAGACGAAGGGTCAATAGGAAGGGCAAGTTTGCGGGTTTAAAATGTAGGCCACTGGGTCACAAGTTACAAAGGAAGCTTGTAGTAGAAGTAGTAGTGGCATTAGCCGCAGTATTTTAACCCATTATCATAATAGTAGCCATTAGAAGTAGGTCATGGGAAGTTTGTTCCAGTATTCAGTCCAAACCTTAGAGTTTAACAAACCAGAATAATTTACAAATAGAAACAATGGACTCAATACTTACAATTCTATCAACGATCAAACGATAAAACAGAAGAAACATAAAAGAAACACTGAAATACTAGTAAATACAACTAAAAAAGTGTTTTCTTTCTTCTTTTTTTTGCATCTACCAATAGTGTAGTAGGAGTAGTAGTAATGATAGTAGTAATAGTAGTAGTAGTGGTAGTAGTAGTAGTGATAGTAGTAGTATAATAGTAGTAGTAGTAGTAGTAGTAGTAGTAGTAGTAGTAGTAGTAGTAGTAGTAGTAGTAGTAGTAGTAGTAGTAGTAGTAGTAGTAGTAGCAGCAGCAGTAGTACTAGTAGCAGCAGCAGTAATAGTAGTAGTAGCAGCAGCAGTAGTAGTAGTAGCAGAAGTAGTAATAGTAGTAGTAGTAGCAGCAGCAGCAAGTAGTAGTAGTAGTAGTAGCAGCAGCAGCAGTAGTAGTAGTAGTAGCAGTAGTAGTAGTAGCAGAAGTAGTAGTAGTAGTAGTAGTAGCAGTGGTAATAGTAGTAGCAGTGGCGGCAGTAGTGGTAGTAGTGGAAGTAGTAGTGAGCATAGCAGTAGTAGTAGTACTAGTAGTAATAGTAGCAGCAGCAGCAGCAGTAGTACTACTAATAGTAGTAGTAGTAGCAGCAGTAGTAGTAGTAGTAGTAGTAGTAGTTGTAATATTAGTACTGGTAGTAGTAGTAGTATTTAGTCTGTTATCATTCCTTTGGTAAAATCCATAATAAACATTTTGATCGCTGCAGAATTTCCACGTTCCCTCATGTTTCGTTTCGTTTCGTTCTTGCTCCACATTTGTGTCCAGAGATTAGCACAATCCCTGAGTAAAGAGAATTACTCGCGGCGCAGTGGCTCTGGAGAATTGCTAAACGTGTGTTCTTCTCTCTGGGTTTGTGTTGTCGGGATAATTAGCCAAAACAAAAGCTCCGGCCGCCTCCATTATGAGCTCTCTCTGTCTGTAGATGCTCGGATTGTTTTTGTCTCCGTCAGCGTCTGGGATCAGAGCTGCGCAAATACACCACGCAGATTGGAAATGGAAATTCAGCTCCAACTCAGACACCGGGGAAGATAGAAGATATAATTCATCTGTGTTTAGGCTTGTGTTGTCTTCCTCCAGAGCTTGTATCATAATGTTTTGGCGTTTTGATTTTAAGTCTGACATAAAATCTAGAGCACAAAAAGTCTGACGGAAAAGTAATTATCTTCAAAACTTGCTTTCTCTTTTGCAATTTAAGGGTCTATGTTATGCTATTTTCTGATCTCTGTTATAATGGTTTCTCATCACAAACACACCTGGAGTTGTGTTTTGTTTCGTTCACACATGTTTGACTCACAAACTGCACATTTACTGTGTTTTTAAACTCCACACACCTTCACTAGAATCATTTGGATAATTTCAGCCCTGGAATTGCCAATCTTTTCTGAACTAAAGCTAAAATAAAAGGAGTATTTAACCCATTATCATAATAGTAGCCATTAGAAGGAGGTCGTGGGAAGTTTGTTCCAGTATTCAGTCCAAACCTTAGAGTTTAACAAACCAGAATAATTTAGAAATAAAAACGATGGACTTAATACTTACAATTCTATCACTGCATATGAAAAAACAAAAACAAAAAAAACAGAATAAATATAAAAGATACAATGAAATACTAGTAAATTCAACTAAAACGTGTAAATAGTGTAGTAGTAGTAGTAGTAGTAGTTGTACTAGTGATTGTAGTAGTTGCAGAAGTAGTAGCAGTGATAGTAGTAGTAGTAGCATTAGTAGTGTAGTAGTAGTAGTAGTAGCAGAGGTAGTAGAGGTAATAGTAGTAGTTTGTAGTAGCAGCAATAGTAGTAGTAGTTGTAGTAGTCATAGTAGTAGTGTAGTAGTAGTAGTAGTAGTAGTAGTAGTAGTAGTAGTAGCAGCAACAGTAGTAGTAGTTGTAGTAGTTATAGTAGTAGTAGTTGCAGAAGTAGGAGCAGTGATAGTAGTAGTAGTAGTAGTAGCAGTAGTAGTAGTAGTAGTAGTAGTAGTAGTAGTAGTAGTAGTAGTAGTAGTAGCAGTAGCAGCAGAGGTAGTAGTAGTAGTAGTAGTAGCAGTAGTAGTAGTAGTAGTAGTAGTAGTAGTAGTAGTAGTAGTAGTAGTAGTAGTAGTAGTAGTAGTAGTAGTAGTAGTAGAGTAGTAGTAGTAGTAGTAGTAGTAGTAGTAGTAGTAGTAGTAGTAGAGGTAGTAGCAGCAGTAGTAGTAGTAGTAGTAGCAGCAGAGGTAGCAGTAGTAGTAGTAGTAGCAGCAGAGTAGTAGTAGTAGTAGTAGCAGCAGAGTAGTAGTAGTAGTAGTAGTAGCAGCAGAGGTAGTAGTAGTAGTAGTAGTAGCAGCAGAGGTAGTAGTAGTAGTAGTAGTAGTAGCAGCAGAGGTAGTAGTAGTAGTAGTAGTAGTAGCAGCAGCAGAGGTAGTCGTAGTAGTCGTAGTAGTAGCAGCAGCAGAGGTAGTCGTAGTAGTAGTTGCAGAAGTAGTAACAGTGATAATAGTAGTAGTAGCAGTAGCAGCAGTAGTAGTTGTAAAAGTCATAGTAGCAGCAGTACTAGTACATTACAGTTGCAGTGATGTTACATTACAGTAATTACAGTAGTACTTGATCAGAAGTACAGCACATACAGTGTAACTGTGCTACAGGAAGAGAATCTGTTTTAAAATGTTTCCAGTCACTGTGCGTTTGTCTTGAAAGTGAAAAGCCAGAATGATCATGTCTCTGCTGACCCTCGTCGGACTCTGACCTGATTGTGTTGCATTGTGGGACATGTAGTTGTGTGGATGTTGACAGCAGACAGTGGCCAGGGCAGGACACGTACAGATAAGAGACTATAGAGTTTCACATGGGAACAGAGAACTAAAGAACAGAGGGAGGAGGAGAGACCGCAGAGATCAGACCGGATTCTAGAGGCGCGAACACAAGCAGAGGAGCTGATAACGACGAGATATGAGCGGGACAAGGGACAGATGAAGAGGACACACACAGGGACTGGTCTAAACACTGCTCTGACTTTGAATGGGTCCACGTCACCTCGCAACGAATATCGAGTTAGACTTTAATCTGAGCTTTGTTTTAACACAATCTGACCAGAAAGAAGTGATTTGGCTGAGCTGTTAAAAAAAAAAAAACTCTTTTACCAGGCCCGTCAACAGAAATTTGAGGGCCCGGGGCAAAAAGCGTCACGTGGGACCCCCTCTAATATTATTTAATAGGCAGAGGTTCAAGTTCTGGGCCCCTAAGACCCTGAAATCTTAGAAAACAGACCCGTTTAAAGTGAGCACAGGCTCCTGAAAATGAGCCGTTTCAATCCGTTTTGTGTTTTTTCACAATAGCAGAGTTTGCTATTGTGTGGATTGGGTCACCGTGGTAACTGTTCCGCCATAGACATACACGTAGGACCCACCCAGCGTGATGTCACTGCAAAGTATCTAACAATTTAACCAGAGCTGAGACACAAACTTAGAATCCTCAGGTGGAGTTTGCTGTAACTGTCAGATGCAGATTTGTTGATCTGGTTTATGGTTCATGTCTCTGTCATTACTGGGCCTATCCACGCGAAACCGAAACTGGAACAAAGTTAAACCTCGTATCGTCAGGAGAAATAAACAAAAATTGTATTCTTTTTTTCTTTGTCGCTTCAGAAAGTGGTTCCATTTTTCAACTCCAAAGACGTGAGTGTTGTCAGCTGAAAGGACTTTAAGACAGAAGATTAATATGACAAGTTTGTGGAGCCGATCCCAAACAAATAATGACAAGGTTCAACATAAGTTTGGATATTGTATACAAGTAATAAAATAAAAGTGTGATGCTAACTGTAGGCATGCTCTGTCTGAAGCTCTGTTAGATTTTTATTTGAGCTTTGTTTTAACACAATCTTACCAGAAAGGACTGAACCAGTGAGCAAACTTTTACTGTTAAAAAAGTCCTTTCTAAATAAAATTACCGTATTTTTCGGACTACAAGGCGCATTATATGAATGGACATATATTCTCTGTAACATTTCACTCATGTCACAAATGCAACACAATATAGTCTTTCAAATAAATGATATGCAGTGTTCTCTTCATTTTAGAGTCAAAGAGTTTTGTGGATCCAGGTGTTTTCTTTTCTGTGGGAGATGCTCCAACTGGCTCTTTGAGTATTTAAGGTTGCCGACCCCTCGTACAAACGAATGCCAGGTTTAAAGGTGAATTACTTCGCAGTGCATAGACATCAACACTAACTATAAATTAACTAAGCGGCGAAAACATAGCGGAACATTCACTTACAGTTTTTGAGCGCCGTAAATCAGAGTTCTTTGTCAGTGCACTCACTTTGTTCAACAAATCCATCACTGTGTCAGTTTTTTCAGTTCATGATCCGATTCAATTTATGTTCAGTGAGTCTGGACTTCGTGATTTGACTGAGCGATCAAAGCCTCCTACTGAATGTCTCCACGAAGCTCCTGACTACGTAGCGTAATGCTCTGACAATCCATCAAGCAGTCAGCCAAAGTACTAAAATAGGCAACACTCTAAGCACATGGTGGAGACGCACTGTCAGTTTTTCACTGTGAAAAAAGTTACGTAGTGTACTGTACGTGATTATACAAACCAAATACGTGTGTTGTGAAGTAACTTAAGTCTTGTTATTTGAACTTTGGACCAGCCTGTACCAACCTGCTCCGTACCGCTCCCATTAACACGCCTCTATCCACGCTCTGCATTCACTATTGTTGAATTTAAGGAATTTTCTAACTACTCTCTTATTTCTTTTATGACGTTTTACGGCAACAAGATATGTGCCACTCTACACCATAAAACCCTGCCCTCAGGAGACTTCTATAATTATTATCTACGAGTTTTCTTCTGTGTTTTGTCTCGGGGTTTGACTAGTGTTGCAAAAAGTGTTGAAAATCAAATGCAAAATGGTTCTAAAACTAGTATCGAAACTAGATATGTATTTGAGCAGGTGTCGATACTAAAAAAGTCCCATTCACCTTTTCTGAATAACTTTAAAATGATGTTGACATGGGAATAGAAAAGAAAGTACAATGATTTAATCTTGAAAATCACATTCTATTGTTTAAAGAAGGAGTGTTTTTTATTATCATCGCGTTATCAGAATCTGTGTTAAATCGAAATCGAGTTTGTAAGTATTTCCTTGTGTTGTCCACAGATTAGCTTCACGCTCACTTAGCTCCTTCCTGGTTCAAATAGAGGAAACATATTGGTGCGTTTAAAGGTGATTAGTGCAAAGTAGTGCCTTTAATGACTTGGAGAGTTTCCTCTGGGGTAAGTGGAGGGTCCGGCCCGGCTCAGCCCTCACTGGCCTGTGGGAGACTACCGGAGCTCTGGGAACGTTTTGGAACATTTCGGATCACTGGGAAGGACAGTTACACTGGGAACACAGTTACATTATTGCACAAGAGATCCAACTGTTTTATGCAGCTTTTGTTTATCCTTCAAATAACCACAAAACAACTTCATGTGAATAGAAGTTCAAACATTATGAGACATTTTTGTCCAAACATAGTAAATAGTCTCATTACGTCCAATAAAGACTTAACAAGGATATCGGCTGAACTGATATCATGGGACCGATGCTCGAACCAAACTCATTTTTCAGTAACAGTGTTGATATTTGATACCAGTATTGGTATCGGTACATACTTATAAATGTATAATATAGTATTAAAATAATTGAATGGCTTTCTTTGTCTGATGATCAGCTTTTTCACTGTGTCTGATTTAGCAGGAGAACATTTTTGAATAATACTTTTTCTGTGTGTAAAATCCCTCAGTTATCCAGGTAGAGTTTATTTATTTGGTCGAAAACCTTTCGCAGCTCATCCAAGCTTCTTCAATTCTTGTCTCCACCAGCATTTTGACCATAACTGAAGAAGCAGCTTGGATGAGCTGCGAAACATATTTGACCAAATAAACTTTTGTCCAGTTGACAAATTAAAGTTCTCCTTTTGCCAGTATTATTACTCTCTTGTTCTATGACGTCACTAGTATTGATGAACTATAGACAACAAGCTGCTTGTGTAGGAGAGGAGCACTACTGCACATGCTCAGTGGCCAGGAGAGACACAGGACATAGTTTAGCCACTAAAAGCTGATCTAGAGACATGCACCACTGAGCTCAGCCCGTCCACGTGAACAGGCGTCCATGTTTAGGGCTTGGTGTCTCCTCACAGATGTTTCATATTACAGTAAACATGTGACATATTTGTTTTATGGACTTAATATCTCATCTAACACTTCCACAGAAATAACCTCTCCCCTAAAAATGCCTGTTTATGATTACTGTGTATTTTATCTCTGTACCAATAAAAACATCACATATTTCCAGCTAAAAGGGCTGGGAATCCCATTTTAAACTTTAAACTTTTATTTGTTTCATTTCACACATTTTGTTAATTTGTCAATATCTTACCAATGCAGTTGTAGCGATATAAGTGTGTGTTCTTTTCAATTATCACAACATATTGTTAATTTAAATATACTTTATTTATTAATTCATTTCTGTTACATCCATATTCACTACAATATTTTTATAGCCTCTGTGAGGAGGAGAGACGTCTGTACAGTTGGGTGTACGGTGTTGTTGCTTTGGATTGAATTTTTAAGTAAATAATTTCCTGTTTGTTTGAACAGTTTATTTGTAATTAATTTACTTTAAGTTACACTGGAAGTCTACTTTAATACATTTTCTGGTCAGAGAGACTTTTTTGGTTTTAGTTTGTCTACTTTGACCATGACGGGCCAGTTTCCCACAGTGATACATGTGATAATGATGATACTGATATAGGCCACTGCAGTTTTTTAAGAACAGAATACATTTTAGCAACAATATTTCTTTGTGAAACCACTTCTTGTGCAAAGTTAATATGACATGCATTTATTTTAATCATCAAAACACTGAATATGCCATGTGTATTCCATAAATTGCAAGTTTCCTTCCACTAAATAAGGAACCAAATTATTCAGTAGTGCAGAATATGCTTGGTGATGAAATTTTGTATAATGGTATATCGATATATTTTTGCAGACCCCTACTAGTTTATCTGCAGATGTTGTGCTGTGGTTGGATAAATACATGATCAGGGAAAACATTTGTGGATTCTTGGAGATTTGGGTTCTTGTAGAGTTATTTTATATTAATCCGTGGTTTATCTCACCATGTTTTTGTTATGTCTTTGCAGAACTTGATGGCGAAGGCGCTGTACGACAACGTGCCCGAATCGCCGGAAGAGCTGGCGTTCCGGAAGGGTGACATCCTCACGGTTATTGAGCAAAACACTGGAGGGCTGGAGGGCTGGTGGCTCTGCTCTCTGCACGGGCGCCAGGGAATCGCGCCAGGGAACAGGCTGAAGCTGCTGATCGGGCCCATGTTCGAGGCCCCGTCCCTCCTGCAGTCGTCTCCGCAGCCCCCCCTGCTCCAGAGCTCCACGGGGGGGCCCTCTCCGCTCGCTCACGCCCAGGCTCAGGTGCAGGGGAGCGGTGCTGCGGCGCTGTACCAGGCCCCCCAGCAGAGCGTGTACCAGGTGCCCCCCCGCAGTGCACTGTCTGCGGAGAACACCCCCAGCAAGGTAAGAAGCTGAAGAAAACACAGAGCAGTGGAAACTTATCCTGCATTTTAAGGATGGGCTGATATGGGTTTCTTAAGCTGATACGATATCTGGTATTTGCCCTGCTGCTCTTGCCGATTACCAATATTTACTGATACCAATTCTTCAATTCTTAAAGGAGCATTGTGTAACTTTTCTGGTCCGTCAAATGCATTTCTCCATGAAAATGTTAGTGCTTTGTTTGTAATGTTCCACATTATGACAGTAAACAGCTCTACCTTACATTTATTCAATTATTGATAGGTTTTATTATTCAAAAATACAGAAAAACATTGTGATTCTGCGTGGGGTCGCCTCTCCACAGATCTGATCTGTAACTCTGTTTGGTTTCGTCTTCGTGAAGATAGAAAGGTTTAATGTCATTCTGTGAAACATTTCAGACAAAGCAATAACATCTCCATGGAGAAAAGCATTTGAAGACCCTCCACCAGAAATGTTACACAATACACCTTTAAGTTCAAGCAATTATTGCAAATTAACTTTTAATTTTTGTAAAAATAACAAAAAGTCTTTTACTGGGATATAAAATGATTTGTTACATGATTGTGTAACATACAGCCACATAGCACTCTTCTATTTCCATTTTTACTCATTGGCCTGTTCAAATATCAAATGTGTCACATAAAATGAGTTTCCTTCCTTTAAACAAACAACAAAACTGTAGTGCTGTAAAAGAAAATATAATAATAATATTTAGTAAAATATACCAAAAAATACTCTTGGCAAAATATCAATACAGCAGTCCACGATACCGATACTCTGATCCCGATCTCCTGATCTTCACATTAAACGATCATCACATTAAACGATACCATATATTGATGTTTTGATATTTTTGCACGCCCATAATATTCAATATCAGTATTAGTGTTCCTAAGGGATCCAATTCGATACTTGGCCTTAGTGTACTCGCCGTTACCGATACCAGTACGATATCACATTGTGTGAAGAAGTAGATTAATTCTACTCAGTTTTGCTTCAGTACAAGAGCACTAAATAAATCTATGAAAAGGCATTTCTAATGAAAATCTATAGAATACATTTACATACACAAGTGTCAAGAGTCAAATATATAATGATTTTGACCATTAAGTAGTGCTGATTTAAGTACGATCAGATCAGTGATTTGATCTGAATACTCACCGATACTGACACCTGAAAAATGTGCTGTATCGGAGCTTTTCTTTTTAAGCAATATTTGTACTATTCTGTTCTGTATTCATTATTCTACCAAAAGACTGCAACTTATATGAGTATTTGTATAAAAAAATTGTATAAAAATAATAACAATTTTAGATAAATATGGCAGTAGTACACTTAATTGAGTACATTTTCACATTTTCCGTGAGTATATTCCATGTTGAGTATAGGTTCAAATATCAGTGTAAGTGACAAAGAGATGGAGCTCACACAAAGGAGCACAGCTTTGCCAGAATCTGCAGATGATCCTGATCTGGTCCCGGTTTAGTCCTGGTGTAGTCCTGGTTTTGGTCTGTCCTCGTATAGTGGCTCTGTCTGTGTGTGTAATCCGTCAGACAGTTCCGCTGCCAAAGACGACATCTGTATTTGCTCTCCTCTCGTCGCTCGCCTCGCTTTTGTTCAGGTTTTTTTTTTTTTTTTTTTGGCTCTTTGGTAAACCGTGGCAGGGTGTGGGGACTTTTAATTTAGCACACATCATTGGGTTAGTCCTGGTTTAGTCCTGGTTTAGTCCTGGTTTGGTTTCAGTCTGGTCCAGGTTTAGTCCCGGTCTGGTCCTGGTTTAGTCCCGGTCTGGTCCTGGTTTTAATCCCGGTCTGGTCCTGGTTTAGTCCCGGTCTGGTCCTGGTTTAGTCTCGGTCTGTTCCTGCAGTCTGGAGAGGCAGACGTGAGCGGAGTGAAAGTCCAGCTGTATAAATCTTATTTTAGACTCATTTAAAAGGAGGTTTAATGTTTCATAGGTCTGATAGGTACACCAGGTCTTAGAACTAAACCAGGACCTAAACCAAGACTAAGGTCTAAAACAGGACTAAATCAGGTCTAAATCTGGACTAACTCAGGTCTGAACTAGGACTAAATCATGTTTGAACCAGGACTAAAACTGGAGCAACTCTTGACTTGAACCAGGACTAAACCAGGACTAAATCTGGACTAACTCAAGAGTCGAACCAGGACTGAAATAGGACTAAACCAGGTCTGATATAGCACTAGATCATATTGGAACAAAGACCAAAGCAGGACTAAACCAGGAGTAAACTAGGACTAAACCAGGATTAGAACTGGACTAACTCAAGACTTGAACTAGGACTAAACCAGGTTTAAGTCTGGACCAACTCAAGAGTTGAACCAGGACTAAGGCAGGACTAAATCAGGACTAATAAAAGACTATATCATATTTGAACCAGGACCAAAACAGGACTAAACCAAGACTATATCAGGTCTAAACTAGAACTAAATCTGGACTAACTCAGGAGTTGAACCAGGACTAAACTAGGACTAAACCAGGATTAAATCTGGACTAACTCAGGAGTTGAACCAGGACTAAACTAGGACTAAACCAGGATTAAATCTGGACTAACTCAGGAGTTGAACCAGGACTAAGGCAGGACTAAATCAGGACTAATATAGGACTATATCATATTTGAACCAGGACTAAACTAGGACTAAACCAGTACTAAACCAGGACTAAATTTAGACTAACTCAGGAGTTGAACCAGGACTAAACCAGGATTAAATCAGTTCCACTTCAGAAGTTGAACCGGGATTAAGGCAGGATTAAATCAGGACTAATATAGGACTATATCATCTTTGAACCAGGACCAAAACAGGACTAAACCAAGACTATATCAGGTCTAAACTATGGACTGAATCAGGTCTGAAACAAGACCTAGGTCAAATTTGGACCTAAACAGGACTATATCAGGCTTAAACCAAGACAAAAGTAGGTCTAAACCAGGTCTAAACCAGGACTAAACCAGAACTAAACCAAGACTATCTTCAACAATCTTTCTATGAATCCATTCCTCATTATAGCATAAACCTTATTAAGCAGTCACCCCTCACCTGTCCTCACCTGTCCCTCACCTGTCCTTCACCTGTCCTTCACCTGTCCCTCACCTGTCCCACCTGTCCTTCACCTGTCCCTCACCTGTCCTTCACCTGTCCCTCACCTGTCCCTCACCTGTCCCTCACCTGTCCCTCACCTGTCCTTCACCTGTCCCTGTCCCTTCACCTGTCCCTCACCTGTCCCTCACCTGTCCCTCACCTGTCCTGTACCTGCCGTGTGTGTGGATTTGAGTCCATATTGTCCCCCTGGGCTGCAGGTTCTTGTGTATCAGAGCGTTTAACGAGTTTGAGCGGCTCATGGCTTCGGGAGACGCTCTGTAATTACACACCCAATGAGTCTGAATGTCCCACAGCACAATTCTACCAACAAAACCTCTTTAACCAGCCCAAAATGAGCCAAGGTGTGAGATTTAACTTTTAATACACGGGCCTGGAGCTCAGAGGAGGCTGCGTGCAGATGGGAAGTGTCCGGCTCCAGAATGAAGCTGTCAGTCAAATGTTAGAGAGAAAAACAGAGAGGCTAACCCACAACCTTCTTACTGAGAGGAGACAGGATAACCACTCTGCCACAGAAACACAGGGAGGACATGGAAACTACACTCAGAGACACCTGGAGTCTAACCCGCAACCTCTGGGAGAATAAAGCGCTCCTGTGTTGATGCAGTAACTCTTAACATCAAACTGTAAAAAGTGGAGGTACAGTGCAAAAGAAAGAGTTCAGAAAGAGGCTTCTGTGTGTTCAGAGCAGCTCAATATACTGTACTACAGCAGAAAGTAGTACTAGTAGTAGAAGAAGAAGTGGAAGTAGTAGTAGAAGGAGGGAGTAGAAGTATCAGTAGACTAGTATTGATTGTCAGCACGTTTCACAACTTTCACAGACCAGAGCAGAGTGTTGCTGTCACAGTGACTTTAACAACAACTAGCATGCTAACCGTGCATGGGGTAAGGTTAGGGGATCTAGATATTGTATGTCATTAATAATTGATTAATTTAACCTATCTAAACCAGGACTGAATCAGGACTAAACCAGAACTAAACCTGGATTAAACCAGGACTGAACAAGGACTAAACCAGGACTACACCAGGACTAAACCAGGACTAAACCAAGACTAAACCAGGACTAAACCAGGACTAAACCAAGACTGAATAAGGACTACATCAGGACTATAAACCAGGACTGAACCAGGACTAAACTAGGACTAAACCAGGACTAAACCAGGACTAAAGCAGGACTAAACTAGGACTAAACCAGGACTAAACCAGGTCTGAATCAGGGCTATATGGGGACTAAACCAAGACTGAACTAGGACTAAATCAGAACTAAAAAGGAATAAACCAGGACTAAACCAGGACTAAACCAAGACTGAATAAGGACTACACCAGGACTAAACCAGGACTGAACCAGGACTGAATAAGGACTAAACCAGGACTAAACCAGGACTAAACCAAGACTAAACCAGGACTAAACCAAGACTGAATAAGGACTACACCAGGACTATAAACCAGGACTGAACCAGGACTAAACCAGGACTAAACCAGGACTAAACCAGGACTAAACCAGGACTTAACCAGGACTATACCAGGTCTAAGTCTTGTTTACAGTTTACAGTACAGTCCCTTGGCGGTGCTCTGATGACAGTTTTTTTTTTTTTTTTTTTTTTGTTATTGTTGCTTTTAGTTTTGTTTTGTTTTTTATCTACAGCTGCTGGCTCATTGTCCCATGACTTCACAGTCCTCAGTTACAGATATGACAGTATTTTTATCTTGCATTAGCTCAGCAGCAGGTTTACAGTTGATAAAAGTGTCATTTATTTAAAACAATCGTCAGAAAACCTTGAAAAGTTCCTCTGTAAACAGCAGTGACTTCAGCTCAGAGCTTTGTGCATTGTTCAGTTTTCCCGTTTATCTACAACCGAAAAGTTACTGAAGCCTCCGGTCACATCACGTCAGAAAATGTGTTACAAAAATGTTAGTTGTTTTTTTTATCTGCCACTGTAAAACTAAAATGTGAGTCTGGAAATATGTACAAAAATGTGTCTGAATTAAAGGTGCATTGTGTAACTTTTCTGGTGAAGGGTCGGTCAAATTTGTGGCTCATACAGTTTAAGGTTTGTGCTGTTTACTCTAATGATTCACAGCATGGACTGATGGAAGACTAAACCAGGACTAAACCAGGACTAAACCAGGACTAAACCAGGACTAAACCAGGACTAAACCAGGTCTTAACCAGGTCTAAACCAGGACTAAACCAGGACTAAACCAGGTCTAAACCAGGTCTAAACCAGGTCTAAACCAGGACTAAACCAGGACTAAACCAGGTCTAAACCAGGACTAAACCAGGACTAAACCAGGTCTAAACCAGGTCTAAACCAGGACTAAACCAGGACTAAACCAGGACTAAACCAGGACTAAACCAGGACTAAACCAGGACTAAACCAGGTCTAAAGGACTAAACCAGGACTAAACCAGGACTAAACCAGGTCTAAACCAGGTCTAAACCAGGTCTAAACCAGGTCTAAACCAGGACTAAAGGTCTAAACAGGTCTAAACCAGGACTAAACCAGGACTAAACCAGGACTAAACCAGGACTAAACCAGGTCTAAACCAGGACTAAACCAGGACTAAACCAGGTCTAAACCAGGTCTAAACCAGGACTAACCAGGACTAAACCAGGACTAAACAGGTCTAAACCAGGACTAAACCAGGACTAAACCAGGTCTAAACCAGGACTAAACCAGGACTAAACCAGGTCTAAACCAGGTCTAAACCAGGACTAAACCAGGACTAAAACCAGGACTAAAACCAGGACTAAACCAGGACTAAACCAGGACTAAACCAGGTCTAAACCAGGACTAAACCAGGACTAAACCAGGACTAAACCAGGTCTAAACCAGGACTAAACCAGGTCTAAACCAGGACTAAACAGGTCTAAAACCAGGACTAAACCAGGACTAAACCAGGTCTAAACCAGGACTAAACTAGGACTAAACCAGGACTGAACCAGGGCTAAACCAGGTCTAAACCAGGACTAAACCAGGTCTAAACCAGGACTAAACCAGGACTAAACCAGGTCTTAACCAGGTCTAAACCAGGTCTAAACCAGGACTAAACCAGGACTAAACCAGGTCTAAACCAGGACTAAACTAGGACTAAACCAGGACTAAACCAGGACTAAACCAGGTCTAAACCAGGTCTAAACCAGGACTAAACCAGGACTAAACCAGGACTAAACCAGGATAAACCAAACCAGGTCTAAACAGGACTAACCAGGACTAACACCAGGTCTAAACCAGGACTAAACCAGGACTAAACCAGGTCTAAACCAGGACTAAACCAGGACTAAACCAGGACTAAACCAGGAAACCAGGACTAAACCAGGACTAAACCAGGTCTAAACCAGGTCTAACCAGGACTAAACCAGGTCTAACCAGGCTAAACCAGGTAAACCAGGACTAAACCAGGACTGAAACCAGGGCTAAACTAAACCAGGACTAAACCAGGTCTAAACCAGGACTAAACCAGGACTAAACCAGGTAAACCAGGTCTAAACCAGGTCTAAACCAGGACTAAACCAGGACTAAACCAGGTCTAAACCAGGACTAAACCAGGACTAAACCAGGACTAAACCAGGTCTAAACCAGGTCTAAACCAGGTCTAAACCAGGACTAAACCAGGACTAAACCAGGACTACACCAGGACTGAACCAGGACTGAACAAGGAATAAACCAGGCCTACACCAGGAGTAAATCAGGGCTAAACTGGGACTAAACCAAGACTAAATTAGGAATAATCCAGGATTGAACCAGAGCTAAACCAGGTCCACACCAGGTCTACAGCAGGTCCACACCAGGTCCACACCAGGTCTTAGTGTCAGTTGCAGTAGTGCTTCTCAGCGTCTCTGATGACACGTTTAAACAGTGACTCATGTAAAACGGTCTAAAGCGGCAGACTATGATTTGGGTCGGCTTCAAACTGCGCGAGGCTGTCGTAATGACGGGATGCACTGGATTTACACCAAATCATTACGTTTAAACAAGGCGTGTGGTAACCATGGCAACAGCGTGACCTGAGCTGCCCTCTGATGCCAACGAACCCTACGACCCTAGTGGTGGTAACTGGGACTGCAAGACAAGACATACAATTGACTTTTTCAATTTTATTCACAAAGTTTAACAAGTTACCAAAGCATTCATAATCTAAAAGTGCAAATAATTTTACAGTTTAATGCATCATATTTTTAACTAAGCAAGTCCTACAGATAAAGATTTTTAAAGACTCACAAAAATACAAAATTTAAAAAAGATTGAAAAATGGATTCCAATGGATCATCTACGCAACATTAGAATATCAGTATAATACAGTAAAGATGTAAAAAATTTTTGCAAAAAATGCTTATTAAAAATGAACGTAAATTAACAGAATGTAACATAATGTAATAATATAATAAATTAGAATTAAATCAGGTAATTGACGCCATCTCTTTTCTAAAAACACAATCATAATTTTCAGAAAAAATATTTAAATGCCTTTTTTTGTACTTTATTTCTTCCGTGTATTTGCCCCTTACAGGTAGATTGTCTAAGCAACTCTTGAAGTTAAAATAAGTCCACTGTGTATGTCCGAGTCTAAGAATAAAGCTTCTGAGAATCAGGAAGTGTGAGTTAGCTACTACTACTACTATTAGCTCTATGTAAAAGTGTTGGTGCAGATAAAAACAACTACTACTACTACCACTACTATTAAAGATGTAAACAGAATCAGTACCTTTACTACTGCTCCTACAACTGCTACTACTACCACTACTAATACTACTACTACTACCACTACCACTACTAATACTACTACTACCACTACTACTACTATTAGTTCTATGTAAAAGTCTTGGTGCAGGTAAAAAAAAAAAATTAAAAAAACTACTACCACTACTATTACAGATTTAAACAGAAACAGTACTTTTACTACTACTCCTACTACCACTACTACTACCACCGCAACTACTACTACTACTACTACTACTAGCCCTATGTAAAGGTCTTGGTGCAGATAAAAAAGTAAATAAATAAATCAAAAAAACTACTACTACTTCCACCACTACTATTAAAGATTTAAACAGAAACAGTACTTTTACTACTACCTACTACTGCTACTACTACCACAACTACCACTACTAATACTACTACTACTAGTAGTAGCTCTATGTAAAGGTCTTGGTACAGATCAAAAAAATAAAATAAAAATCAACAATTACTACTACTATCACTATTAAAGATTTAAACAGAATCAGTTCTTTACTACTACTCCTACCACTGCTACTACTACTACTACTACTACTACTACTACTACTAACCCTATGTAAAAGTCTTGGTGCAGATGGAAAAAATAAAAAAAATACCACCACTATTAAAGATTTAAACAGACTACTGCTACCTACTATTACTACTACTACCACTACTTCTACTACTGCTATTACTACTACTAGTCTATGTAAAGGTCTTGGTGCAGATCTGTACTTCTTTAGTCGTTTCTCCTGCGCTGGGTCCTATGGAGATGTACGGGAAGAGTTTTTCGGTGAAGTTATATCTGTGCGTGAGAAGATGCGTCAAATCGTCGGCGTCGTAAAAAGACACAAAGCCTTTAGTGAAATCCAGCGTGATCCGAACTCTCTCCAGCTTTTTCTTCATTTCGATAACGTGCTCCATGTCGCCGTCATTGTAAACCCCATCGCCGAACCACAGACACCAGATCCCAGACTCTTCGTCGGTGAAGATCTCTCCTCTTCGGTCTACGGAGGCTTTGACCACTCCTATGTCCCACCTGGAATAATCCCCGACCTCCACCTCCCAGCTGTGCACCCCTCCGTCAAACCCTTCCTCCCCCAGCACAATCTCCTCGTTTGTGAAGCGTTCAGGGTTGTTTGGAAGTTTTTCCGTTTGGTCTTCTGCCAACCGAACTTTCGTCAAATCATCGGAAAGACGTAGAGCTTGGTTCATGGTGTTTGGATCTAAGATAACTGGACTAAAATGTACAATAGTCCGCATCTTCTCCCAGATATTGAAGCCTAAATTTCCTACGATTTTGGCCTGGTTTATCAACATTCCTGACTCAATTTTTGGCAAAACTGGTTTGAATTCTTGCGCTTGGATTTGGCTTTGAGATTTGCTGTATTCTTTCAGAAATTCCAAGTCTTTCCCCGTCACTTTTCCCTTCTCAAGTTGTACGTTTTGATCCATCGTTGAGATCTGGTCCTCCATGTTCAAAATCCTTTTATTTAACTTGTCTAGCTGCTCCTGTATTTTGACCATCTTCTCTTTTATCACGCCGTCTTTCCTTTTCTGCTCCTCCTTCAGCTCCTCGACCCTTTGCTCTTCCTCTTTTTTCAAAAACTGATAAAACCTGCTGAACTGGGCGCGAACTTGCATCTCGCATTGCCATACCTGTTTGGTCAAATGTCTCTTCAGTTCCACAAAGCACCTCTCCGCTTTTTGGACCATTTCTTTCTCTTGTTTTAAAATGTTCAGCTGAGATTCAACGTGATCCTTTAATTCTATCACTGCTTTGTCCAATTCTACAACTTTATGTCGCAAATGCCCAGAAAATTCGCAAATCGGACACAGAATTCTCCCATCGTCCAAACAGAAGAGTCGTACGTCGTGTTTACTGCACTCCACCTCCTCCTCTTTGGGTGTCTGCTTAAAGGAGTTGGTCAGTTCCTTCAAAGCAAAGTTCACAGAGATACTTTCTTTGGAGGACTTCCTTCTGCACACCGGACAGTTTCGGTTGCTGCTTTTTTGCCAGAAGTTTTCGATGCATTTTAAACAGAAACTGTGGTTACAGCCAAGAGAAACGGGCTCTGAAAATGTCTCGTAGCAAATAGGGCAGGTGAGGAAGTCTTCGAAAACAGATGAAGCCATTTTGAAGTCAAGGTTCACACCTGGTGTAGAACTGGTTAGGTCTTGGTTCAGTCCTGGTTTAGACCTGGTTTTGTCCTGGTTTAGTCTTGGTCTGAAAAGGCCTTGAAACAAACAGGGCAGGTAATGAAATATGGGCCTGGTTTGATCCCGTTTAGATCTGGTTTGGACCTGGTTTAGTCCTGGATTGATCCCAGTTTAGACCTGGTTTGATCCTGGTTTCAATATGGTTTAGACCTGGTGTAGGTCTGGTACAGTCTTGTTTTAATCTTGGTTTAGTACTGGTATAGTTCTGTCTGTTCTGTAGTTTTGTCCTGGTGTAGACCTGGTGAAAACCTGGTGAAAACCTGGTGTAGACCTGGTGTAGACCTGTTGTAGACCTGGCTTAGTCCTGGTTCAGTCCTTGTTTAGACCTGGGTTTTGTCCTGGTTTAGTCTTGGGCTGAAAAGAAATCTTCAAAAAAAAAAAAAAAAAAAAAAAAAAAGATTAATCCATTTTGTGGTCCTGGTTTCGACCTGGGTTGGTCCCAGTTTAGACTTGGTTTGGGCCTGGTTTGGTTATGGTTTAGACCTGGTGCAGTTCTGGTGCAATCCTGTTTTAGTCTTGGCTTAGTCCTGGTTTAGTTCTGGTTTTGTCCTGGTGTAGACCTGGTGTAGACCTGGTGTAGACTTGGCTTAGTCCTGTTTTGGTCCTGGTTCAGTCCAGCATTAATCTCCGTAAAGACGTGCTTTGCCTGAGCGTCTGTGCGGTGCTGTTCTGTCGTATTGTTAAACTCTGCACTTCCTGATGAACTTCCCGTTTAACCGGTTTAAGTCTGAGTCACATCTTTACATAGTTTTGCACATTTCAGTAACACTTATCTAACCCTTCTCTCTGCATCTCTCTGCACCTCTCTCTGCATCTCTCTCTGCACCTCTCTCTGCACCTCTCTGCACCTCTCTGCATCTCTCTCTGCACCTCTCTGCACCTCTCTGCACCTCTCTGCACCTCTCTGCATCTCTCTGCACCTCTCTCTGCACCTCTCTCTGCACCTCTCTGCACCTCTCTCTGCACCTCTCTCTGCATCTCTCTCTGCACCTCTCTCTGCACCTCTCTCTGCATCTCTCTGCACCTCTCTCTTCATCTCTCTGCACCTCTCTCTGCACCTCTCTCTGCATCTCTCTCTGCATCTCTCTCTGCATCTCTCTCTCTGCATCTCTCTCTCTGCATCTCTCTGCACCTCTCTCTGCACCTCTCTGCATCTCTCTCTCATCTCTCTGCATCTCTCTCTGCTCTCTCTGCACCTCTCTCTGCATCTCTCTGCACTCTCTCTGCACCTCTCTCTGCATCTCTCTCTCTGCACCTCTCTCTGCACCTCTCTCTGCACTCTCTCTCATCACCTCTCTCTGCATCTCTCTCTGCATTCTCTCTCATCTCTCTCTGCATCTCTCTCTCTGCACCTCTCTCTGCACCTCTCTCTGCACTCTCTCTGCACTCTCTCTCATCTCTCTCTCTGCATCTCTCTCTCTCTGCACCTCTCTCTGCACCTCTCTCTGCATCTCTCTGCATCTCTCTCTGCATCTCTCTCTGCACCTCTCTCTGCACTCTCTCTCTGCATCTCTCTCTGCACCTCTCTCTGCACCTCTCTCTGCACCTCTCTCTGCATCTCTCTCTGCACCTCTCTCTCTCTGCATCTCTCTCTGCACCTCTCTCTCTCTCTGCACCTCTCTCTGCATCTCTCTCTGCACCTCTCTCTCTCTCTGCATCTCTCTCTCTCTGCACCTCTCTCTGCATCTCTCTCTGCATCTCTCTGCATCTCTCTGCACCTCTCTCTGCACCTCTCTCTGCTCTCTGCACCTCTCTGCACCTCTCTGCACCTCTCTCTGCATCTCTCTGCACCTCTCTCTGCATCTCTCTGCACTCTCTCTCTGCACCTCTCTCTGCATCTCTCTCTGCACCTCTCTCTGCACCTCTCTCTGCATCTCTCTCTGCACTCTCTCTGCAATCTCTCTCTGCACCTCTCTCTGCACCTCTCTCTGCACCTCTCTCTGCATCTCTCTCTGCACCTCTCTCTGCATCTCTGCACTCTCTGCACCTCTCTCTGCACCTCTCTCTGCATCTCTCTCTGCATCTCTCTCTGCACTCTCTCTGCACCTCTCTCTGCATCTCTCTCTGCACCTCTCTGCACCTCTCTCTGCACCTCTCTCTGCATCTCTCTCTGCATCTCTCTCTGCATCTCTCTCTGCATCTCTCTGCACCTCTCTCTGCATCTCTCTGCACTCTCTCTGCATCTCTCTCTGCACCTCTCTCTGCACTCTCTCTGCACTCTCTCTGCATCTCTCTCTGCACTCTCTCTGCATCTCTCTCTGCACCTCTCTCTGCATCTCTCTCTGCACCTCTCTCTGCATCTCTCTCTCTGCTGCACCTCTCTCTCTGCACCTCTCTGCACCTCTCTGCACTCTCTCTGCATCTCTCTCTGCACCTCTCTGCACCTCTCTCTGCATCTCTCTGCACCTCTCTGCACCTCTCTCTGCATCTCTCTCTGCATCTCTCTCTGCACCTCTCTCTGCATCTCTCTCTGCATCTCTCTCTGCACCTCTCTCTGCACCTCTGCATCTCTCTCTGCACTCTCTCTCTGCACCTCTCTCTGCATCTCTCTCTGCATCTCTCTCTGCACCTCTCTCTGCACCTCTCTCTGCACCTCTCTCTCTCTGCATCTCTCTGCACCTCTCTCTTCTCTCTGCATCTCTCTGCACCTCTCTCTGCACCTCTCTCTGCACCTCTCTCTGCATCTCTCTCTGCACTCTCTCTGCACCTCTCTGCATCTCTCTCTGCATCTCTCTCTCTCATCTCTCTCTGCACCTCTCTCTGCACCTCTCTCTGCATCTCTGCACCTCTCTCTGCACCTCTCTGCACCTCTCTGCATCTCTCTCTCTCTCTGCACCTCTCTCTTCACCTCTCTGCACCTCTCTCTGCACCTCTCTCTGCACCTCTCTCTGCACCTCTCTCTGCATCTCTCTCTCTCTCATCTCTCTCTGCACCTCTCTGCACCTCTCTCTGCACCTCTCTCTGCACCTCTCTCTGCACCTCTCTGCACCTCTCTCTGCACTCTCTCTGCACCTCTCTCTGCACCTCTCTCTGCACCTCTCTGCATCTCTCTCTGCACCTCTCTCTGCACCTCTCTCTGCATCTCTCTCTGTCTCTCTCTGCATCTCTCTCTGCATCTCTCTCTGCATCTCTCTCTCTCTCTCTCTGCACCTCTCTCTGCACCTCTCTCTGCACCTCTCTGCATCTCTCTCTGCATCTCTCTGCACCTCTCTCACTCTCTGCACCTCTCTGCACTCTCTGCTCTCTGCTCTCTCTGCATCTCTCTCTCTCTGCACTCTTCTCTGCACCTCTCTCTCTCTCTCTGCATCTCTCTGCATCTCTCTGCACCTCTCTGCATCTCTCTCTGCATCTCTCTCTGCACCTCTCTCTGCATCTCTCTACTCTGAGCTCAAACTCACCCAAATTTCACTTAGTTACAAATGACAAATTTAAGTTACATGTGATTCTAGACTCAACGCTAACAGGAGTTTTGCTGTTTGAAGTCCTTTGCTTCCTGGTTTAGTGCTGGTTTTGAGCTGATTTAGTCTTGTATTTGTCGTAGTCGGGACTGGACTGAGTTTTGGTTTTGGACCTGGTTTAGTTCTTGCATAGTCTTGGATTTTAAAGGTGCATTGTGTAACTTTTCTGGTGAAGGGTCCATCAAATGCTTTTCTTCATAGAGACGTTATGGCTTTTTCTTGGTGCAGATAAAAACAACAACTACTAATACCACAACTACTATTACTACTACTACTACTACTACTACTGCTACTACTACTACTACTAACTGCTACTACTACTACTGCTGCCATAACTGCTACTACTACTACTATTACTACTACTACTACTACTACTACTACTACTACTATTACTGCTGCTACTACTACTACTACTACTACTACCACCACAACTATTAAAGATTTTAAACAGAATCAGTACTTTTGCAACTGCTACTACTACTACTACTGCCACTCTACTACTACTACTATCACCACTACTAATACTACTACTACTATTAAAGATTAAACAGAATCAGTACTTTTACTCCTTCTACTACTACTACTACTACCCCTACTACCGCTACTACTACCACCACCAATACTACTACTACTTCTAGCCCTATGTAAAAGTCTTGGTGTAGATAAAAACAACTACTACTACTGCTACTACCACTACTGTTAAGACTTAAGATTTAAACAGAATCAGTACCTATACTACTACTACTACTGCCACTACCACTACCACTATTAATACTACTACTACTACTACTACTATTAGCCCTATGTGAAGGTCTTGGTGCAGATCTGGACTGTAATGTTTCACAGTGTGACATTAAAGCTTTCTATCTTCATGGAGACCAAACCAGACCAAGTTACAGGTCAGATCTGTGGAGAGGCGACCCTGCTCACAGACAAAATGCCTGTTTTTTTGTTGTTTTTTTTTAGGTATTTTTGAGCTATAAAACTGTCTGTAATTGGATAAATGTAAGGCAGAGCTGTTTAATTAATGTACTGTGGATCTCTAACCAAAAAAATTACTCAGTGCAGTTTTAACTTATCAAACTACAAATAATATCAATAAAATCTTGCAAAAACAACAGTAGAAACAGAAAGAAACCATGGAAGTGGTGTTTGTGTCAGAAAAGCTTTACTCACCTCCAAAATCCCCGTCTTTAACGTTATCTTATCATGGTGCAACATTCTTTATTGCTTCCATTCTCTGGAACACAGACAGGAAATACCCATATTTATCTTCAAAGTCCAGGAAGTGTCCATACATGGGCGCGAGTGGGCGGGACAGACCGGGCTCTGTGTAACGAGCGTGAACTTTGAACCCTGAAGCCGCAGCTAAAAACAGACGAACCTTTCATGAAACACTTTCACTTTCTTTGTAGCGTTCAAGACTCTGACTACAGTGGAGCTAAAAATATACGTCAATACTTTGAAATATGCATGCGTTCTGTAAGGATAGGCACACTCTTCGATGAATCTGAGCTGTAATTTTTGGGGTTGTCAAAAGTATCGAACATGCGATACTAAATGATACTAAAACTGATACTGATTTTACTGATACTGATACTGATTTTAAGACTACAGTGGTTCTTTGTTTATCGCAGGGGTTACGTTCCAAAAATATTCCGCAATAGGCAAAATCTGCAAAGTAGTCAGCTTTATTTTTTACAATTATTCTATCTGTTTTAAGTGTGTAAAACCCCTCACCACACACTTTATACACTTTACTCACACAGGACAGTTACAACCCTTTTTACATCCTTCTTCAAACTTATTGCTGCTGTCGTCCTTTTGTTATTTTTCTTCTTTATGTAACTAACCAAAGATTCATTTATTCTGTAATGGAGCCTATAGCGCAGAGTCCTGCACGGTCTCATTTTTGGAGACCCGCACCCGCCCGTACCCGTGCAGTACAGCACCGCACCTGCCCATTAACCCGAGATTATATCAAAGTTAATCCTGCACCCACCCAGACCCGTTAACATTCTACCATTACCCGCGCATGTCCCGAAGTTCAACTTTTCGTGCGATGGTTTCATCTCCCTCTACCTTTTGGGTGCAGAACATTTCGTCGACATTGTGGGTTTTGTCGGGGAGAAAACTTGCAAACATACAGCACTTCAGAATCACACTGATACAGATCCAACATTTATGTCCATTTGTCAAACTGAACACATTCTGTACTGTATTGGAGACACTGCACAGAGGAGATTGATTGACAATGGTCTACAGTCTCTTAGCCAATCAGGACGCAAGGGAGGAACACAATGCACGTTCATACACTGTAAAAAAAAAAAACATGCAAAATTGCACCAAAAAAAAAAAGATGAAACAGCGAGATCGCAAAAGGTGAACCGTAATATAGCGAGGGACGATTGTATAGCTGTAAGTAACGGATCTACTGATTACCGATATCGATCGATACCAGAGTAGAGACTGAAAACAGCATTTATTGTCTTTATACAAAACAAAATAAGACAAAACTGAACCAAATGTGTATTATAAGTCTTCTTTATCTCTCAAGTAACTATAGAACAACTTTGTATATAACGTCCAGTTTACACGTAAATTAACAGGGCTTTTTCACCTTCATTAATCTACATTTAGTCCTGGTTTAGTTCCAGTTTAGTCTTGGTTTAGTTCTTTTTAAGTAGTGGTTAAATCCTGGTTTAGACTTGGTTTAGTTTCGGTTAAGTCCTTGCATGATTCTGTTTCAGACCTGGTTTGGTTTAGTCCTTGTTTAGAACTTGTTTAATCCTGGTTAAATCCTGTTCAAGTTCTAGTTTAGTCCTGGTCTGGTTCTGATTTAATTCTAGATAAATTCTTGTTACATTCTGGTGAAATCCTGAACAACTTCGTATAAAAAAATTAAAACATTTTCTGGGTCAAATACTGCTATTACATTAATTTATATGACAAACTAAGGTATCGACTGAACCAATATTTGGAAGCCGATATCCGATCCAGCGAATTTTTTTAGAATTCACACCGATATCAAGTACCGGTATCGGATCGTTGCATCCCTAATCAAGTCTATTCCTTAGTGTCGAAGTTGAAAATTTTAGTATTTGTTTCTATGGATTCCCACCACTATAAATAAGAATACAACATAGTATAGCAACCCACTACTACTACTACTACTACTACTACTACTACTACTACTACTATAACAAAGGGGGAAGAAAAATATCTCTTTTAAAATGGATGAACCCTGTGCTCCTTCCTTTTTTGAGATTAGATCCTGTTAAAGAAGAGATTATGTCGTGTTTTTCCCCCAAAAGCAGAATTTCACTCAGAGGATTAAAACCATCTTTAATGGTATCGGAGAATTATAATCCCCGTGTTTTACTGTGCCGCTTTCCGATTGGTGGGTCCTCTCAGGGTGGTTTGTGTTCTGCCTCGTGATTGGCCGGGTCTCTGGTTTTGTTTTGTTGTGGAGACGTGGAGGTCTCTTCGGGTGCAGACTTCATTATCTGTTTTAATGAGTTTGGTGGTTAATAGACTTGAGCAGGTCTGCAGGGAGGAGAGACGGAGGGAAGAGAGAGAACGAGAGAGAGAAGGAGGAGAGACAGAGAGAGAGGAGAGGAGAGGGGGAGAGAGATTAAGGAGAGAGGGAAGGAGAGAGAGATAGTAGAACAGAGAGAGAGAGAGGGAGACCAGAATGAATCAGCATTATTTGTGCTACGGCAATGTCTTTTTTCAGGACCAAACCAGGTCTAAACCAGGTCTAACCTCAGACTAAACCAGGTCTAAACCAGGTCTAAACCAGGTCTAAACCAGGTTTAACCTCGGACAAAACCAGGTCTAAACCAGGTCTAACCAAAGATGAAAACCAGGTCTAACACAGGTCTAACACTGGACTTAATCAGATCTAACGCTAGACTAAACCAAGTCTAACCTTGGTCTAAATCAGGTCTAACACTGGACTAAATCAGGTCTAACACTGGACTAAATCAGGTCTAACACTGGACTAAATCAGGTCTAACACTGGACTAAACCAGGTCTAAACCAGGTCTAAATCAGGTGTAACACTGGACTAAATCAGGTCTAACACTGGACTAAACCAG
Source organism: Boleophthalmus pectinirostris (assembly GCF_026225935.1). Lineage (NCBI taxonomy): Eukaryota > Metazoa > Chordata > Actinopteri > Gobiiformes > Gobiidae > Boleophthalmus > Boleophthalmus pectinirostris. Next base: position 3,236,004 of record NW_026571175.1, read on the forward strand.
GTCTAACACTGGACTAAATCAGGTCTAAACCAGGTCTAAATCAGGTCTAACACTGGACTAAATCAGGTCTAACACTGGACTAAACCAGGTCTAAACCAGGTCTAAATCAGGTCTAACACTGGACTAAATCAGGTCTAACACTGGACTAAATCAGGTCTAACACTGGACTAAATCAGGTCTAACACTGGACTAAACCAGGTTAAACCAGGTCTAAATCAGGTCTAACACTGGACTAAACCAGGTCTAAACCAGGTCTAACGCTGGACTAAACCAGGTCTAAATCAGGTCTAACACTGGACTAAACCAGGTGTAACCTCAGAGTAAACCAGGACTTGTATAAACTAGATTTTGAAGGCTAAATAAAATGAGAAAACTGTACCACGCAGCTGTTTCTGGTAAATAACGTCACATTAAAGAGAAGGGATTATACAGAATCACTTTTTTAGCTTTCGACCATGTTATAACTGAAGAGGTTTTAAATGTCATCCATGCATGTTTGAGTAATTTAGTGATCTCTCCCAGGTCACCCATGCTCCCACATCCTTAAATATACAAAAACATGATACAAAACTGTTCACAACTTCACAATCCTGAGCAGTATTGTGCAGTATTTTCATTAGCGAGATCTATGCTGACTGTGTTTAACATAAGGAATAAAGACGGGGGAGAGTGTCCAAAAACGAAAGTGAAACTGACAAAACATGTTACTACGTTGTTTTTGTCGAATACAGCATTTTCAAAACAATACAAGGTAACATGGTGATCCAAATTTGTTCCGAGTTTTCTGTTAATACCCCGCAGACGTAAAACACCCTCTCTTTAAATGTCCTCGTTTAATAATAATAACATGTTTGGATCATGTCCTGAACTCCTGCGGGACGTTACCTCAGACTGCAGGTCCAGACGTGAGTTCAGAGTCCCATTATGGAGCTGTTCAACTCAAACACTGTCATTATAAAAGCAGAGACGCAAACAGGAGAGGGAGGGTCGGCTACTACTACTGCTACTACTACTACTATAAAATAACTATCTAAATACAAGTACAACTTCTCGTCTTTATGTTGCACGTTATCAAACCCTAGTGTTGTCACGATATTAACATTTCAAACTCAAAACACTTTACTTAGACAATAGAATGTGATTTTCAACATTAAAGGAACATTGTGTAACTTTTCTGTTGGAGGGTCTGTCAAATGCCAAGTTACTAGGGATATAACCGTATCCAAATCTGTCAGTACGATATTTATTGCGATATTTTGGAGAGGGTGATATAATTCTAGATAGTCTGGTTTAGTCCTGGTTTAGACCTGGTTTAGACCTGGTTTAGTCCTGGTTTAGTCCTGGTTTAGTCCTGGTTTAGTCCTGGTTTAGACCTGGTTTAGACCTGGTTTAGTCCTTTAGTCCTGGTTTAGACCTGGTTTAGACCTGGTTTAGACCTGGTTTAGTCCTGGTTTAGTCCTGGTTTAGTCCTGGTTTAGACCTGGTTTAGACCTGGTTTAGTGGTTTAGACCTGGTTTAGTCCTGGTTTAGAGACCTGGTTTAGTCCTGGTTTTAGTCCTGGTTTAGACCTGGTTTAGACCTGGTTTAGACCTCCTGGTTTAGTCCTGGTTTAGTCCTGGTTTAGTCCTGGTTTAGACCTGGTTTAGTCCTGGTTTAGTCCTGGTCCTGGTTTAGTCCTGGTTTAGACCTGGTTTAGTCCTGGTTTTAGTCCTGGTTTAGACCTGGTTTAGACCTGGTTTAGTCCTGGTTTAGTCCTGGTTTAGACCTGGTTTAGTCCTGGTTTAGTCCTGGTTTAGTCCTGGTTTAGTCCTGGTTTAGTCCTGGTTTAGTCCTGGTTTAGGTCTATCATTTGGTCCTGGTTCAGCCCTAGTTTTTCTGATTTAATCTCTCAAAATGAACTATAAATAGAATTTGTTTTACAGCAAACTATCACTTTTTTCCACAGACAGTTGTCATTTCTGAGCACCTCCACCCACAGATTACCCACAATGCCGTGCTGTTTTAAAGGGCTGCTGGGTAAACAGGAGCTTACGGGCAGAGAGGTGTGGCGCTGGATGATGACATCAGCAGACGCGGCCGAGCGGGTCTGAATTCTTGGGCTCAGATGTAATGAGGAGGCTCAGGAGACAGTGTAGACTATACTGGCCCCTGTGGTCCCTCAGTGAGTCAAACTGAATACTGGAATACACTCTGTTTACCTCGTGTGGAATGGGGGAGTGGGAGCTGAAGTAGTAGCAGTATTGGCTTGTAGTGTTCATAATTCATATTAAAACTAGTATTGAAACTAGATTTAAGCAGATATCGATACAAAAAAAGTCTCATTCACAGAACAGAAATGAACCTTTCCTGAATATCTGTAGAATGATGTTGAGCTGTATCAGAGCGAGTATAAGAGCACATGGGAATAGAAAAGAAAGTACTGCCATTTAATGTTGAAAATCACTTTCTGTTGGCTAAAGAAAGTTTATTATTGTGTGTGTTTACATGCACATCACTATCCTCTTATGATCGGGTTTTTTGAGTATTTTTGATTTTCGTCATGGTCCATGTATACATGATACTAACCGGGATACTGTGGCATGTATACGCAGTATCCCGAATACTGCAACTTAAAGTTCAGTGCGCATGTGTCCAAAAGACAAACAAACAAATATGGCTGTGGCAAGTTTGAAGAGAAGCTCGGGTTCCATTTGGGCAAAAATACCTCCTTCCTTCTCCTCCCTTCTCTTCAGTCTTATGGGAATTATTTACACCTTTCAGTATTTTCATTACAACGGTAGCCGACGTAAATAAAGTGACCGTACATGAGTGAAAAGACTGTTAAATAAAGAGCTGTGTTGCGCATGTACGACCTGCAGACGTATAATCTCTGAAAAGTTTCACATGAATCATCTCCAACGATATAGAAACACAGAACAGACTCACCATCAGCAGAACACCCCTCTGTCACAGAAAGAACACTCATATTCCACTGAGTTGTGTTCTTTAGTCCGACAGAAACTGAACCACATCAGCGCACAAGGATGAGCTGGGGTTTTTTTGGGGGTTTTTTTAGCGCTTGTAGTTTATGCAGATGAGCAATGTGGTTTTAAGTTTTGGTTCTGTAAAACAACAAATGTGCACAAAACTGCATTAAACACATGATAATCATGGTTGTTTGTATTTTTCCTGGTTTATTAAATGTATAATTTTTGCACTGGTGCATTTGTAAGATTATGTCTAGAAACTGGGATACTCCATTTGATCATGTACACAGGGATATGAGTATCCCAGTTTCTCCCAAATACTGCCATAACCAGGATATGGCAACAACCTGAATACTGATGTGCATGTAAACACACTCATTGTGGTATCGGAATTGGTATTGAGTATTGAATCTGTTCCTTAGTATCGATATCGAAAATTTGAAATCTGAAAAGGCTTCCTTCTTCAAATGCTTTCTATCTGACAACATTGGGACCCATCTCCAGATCTTGATCCAGTCTTGGTGAGGACTACTTAAGATGGAGGATTGTGCATGTTTTTGGTTGATGTCAGAAACCAGAGTGTCCGGTACTACAGCAGTACGAGCAGCAGTAGTAGTTGTGTTATTTTCAGCAGTATTACAGCAGTATTTTCTCATTTCTTTGTTATCGCGCTCTAAGGTGGCAGTTCATTTTCGGGTTCATTTAAGTCCGGATTAACTGTAAACCTGATCTCAGACTCTCACTCCCTCGAGACTCCTCCTCTCCTCGTCTCATAATCAAAATCATTTATTTCCTTAAACCATTAATGACAAACCAGGATTAGTTTACGATTGTGTTGTGGGCTAATCAGTGAAGATTCTCTCCAAAAGCATGACTGCAGTACTGCTTTTATTTCTTGATTTTATTATTTTTATCTACTGTTTCTGTTAGTTCTTTTTGTAGCATAACTCTGCTGACTTTTTAGACTTAAATCTTTACCTTGCTTTGTGCAGGGCTTTGGAAACTGTCTTGTTTATAAAATGTGCTATAGACAAGTTGAGATACTAGATTGGGTCAACGAGAATGAGAAAAGAAGAGATTTTAATTCAGTTCCTAACATATACATTTCACAATCCATTTTCCAATTTTGACCTCATTATTTTTTATTTATTTGATTTCATCTTTTAGTTTCCATTCTAGCGCTGCTTTTCAGAACCGTAAGAGACGCAGCTCACAAACATGTACCCCTTTTTCGTCCAATCCAAAAAAAAAAAAAGGGAAAAAAAATGATCTTGTGGTAATTTTGTCTTGTGAGGTCTTGTGGCACAAGATCTTGTAATATCCCTAATGGTAGGGTAAGGAAATACAGTGCAAAGATGACATGACACAGAGTTTTCTCTTACATAAGGGCAGATGGAAGTGTATTGAAACAAACATAAAGGCGCCAGTCCAGGAAAAATCTGTAATATTTTACGTTTTTTTTTGTTTTTTACTGCAGATGCAGAATCATGTTATTAACATTAATGCCGTTTATAATCAACTACAGAACATAAATCATAGACTACAACACATGAACCAGGACTGAACCAGGACTAAACCAGGACTGAACCAGGTCCGAACCAGGACTAAACTAGGATTGAACCAGGATTAAACCAGGACTACACCAGGACTAAACAAGAACATAAAACATAAATCATAGACTACAACACATGGAACCAGGACTGAACCTTGCCTGGACAAATCCAGACTCATCGCTGTACCAGCAGCTGATATGGATCTGTATAATAAATACAGAGAGATATCCTTCTGGATTTCCAGGCAAGACTGAGCCAGGACAAAACCAGGACTAAATGAGTTCTAAACCAGGACTAAACCAGAACTGGACCAGGATGAACCCAGGACTAATCCTGGATTTGAGAGAAAGAGAGAACCCCGAGCCTGTGGAGCAGAGTGTCCACAAATTGCTGCGCTTAGTCCCGTGGGGATCAGAGCTCTGCGCCGGTCCTTTCTCCTGTGGTCATCTGACAGTCTACACGGGTGCACCTCCAGGCCCGTCCCGACACTCAGTCCTGGTTTAGTCCTGGTTCAGGTCTCTATAGGACAGTAGTGCAAATATCATGAGCCTGTGCAGTTTGTTTTCACCGTTGCCAGTAGCTCTGGTTTGACATTTAACTTGTAGCTATTTTATATTTGTTATTTTTTTATATCTCTTGTCGGGAGAAGTGGGTGGACGGCATACGCCCACATACCATGTTCACTACACCCCTGCTACTATGGGTTTGTGTACATTACAGTTTATGATGCTGTCAGAAGTCCTTGTTCTACTACAGATTCACAGAGTTAACTAAGGATGTAACAGTAACCCAAATTGTGTGATGTCGTATTGTCAAAAGTCTCACATTATATCGAATAACAAATGTTTCTGCTTAAATTCATTGTCATCATGCAGGAGTCGCTAAAAAAACAGAGGGAACTACATCGACCATGACAGACTACACGAAGAAATAACTGTTAATAATCACTTTTAAATATGAATTCTTTGCGTTATAACATGACCAGAGGCTTGTAAAGGCATTTGAAAAGGAAAATATTGTATTGCGGGTTTGGTTCGGTGTTTAAATGAGAGCGGCTGCTGTGTTTTCCATTGGCTCACAGTGACTCACAGACTACAGTGGGAGACGGGCACATTCCAGCATTCCTCCGTCTGCTGCTCCGCTCCACTCCATTTACTACAACATGTGCTCCTAATAACG
>NW_026571175.1:3246701-3289201 GCF_026225935.1 Boleophthalmus pectinirostris
CAACACAATGCAACAATGAATTGTCAGTAAAATAAATGCAAAGTAATATAAATTAATTATCCAAACAATACACAAAATAATAATCACCCAAATTAATGTTAATAAATGAAATAATATGCATCAAATAAATCAAAAGTTACAATAACACCTCCAGAGGTGAACCATAGATCAGTGAGGTAAACAGAGCGCCGCTTCCTCTTCTGTGTCGCTGTCGTCAGACTCAGCATCAGTTCCAGTTAGAATTATTTGGGTCTTTCTGAATCCTGACAGGATGGTTTCAGTGTCACTGAAGTCCAGGCTTTGTCCATCCATCCAGTGACTTCAGGAAAGTTGCACGGCGCACCCGCCCGGTTACCATGAAGTTTTGTTCTTCATCCCCGCTTTCCGCCAGACCCTTATAAGTTTCTCACTCACTCCAAAACTTTCTTTCTGCTGCTCGATTACCGTTTTCGTCTGAATATTTCGCTACTTACAGCAGGACAGCGGCTTTTCCTGCAGGAGGCATGTGGTAGTGACAGCGGTACAGTAGTAGCAGATACTGGCACACAAGCCTACAGCGCCCTCTTGTTACTGTGAACATTTTTAAATATAAGTCACACTGGAGTATAAGTCGCAGGAAACACCCAAACCATGAAAAAAGTGCCACTTACAGTCCGAAAATTACGGTCAGTTTAATGCAATACTTTGGAACATTTCAGGTAAATCAGTAACATTCTCTGTGGATACAAGCCCTCCCTCTAAAAAGTTACACATCTTTAAAGTACATGTTTTTCTAATTCTGACTTGGTTTAATGAGATAGAACCTGTGGTCAATATTTATCATATTTTTACATCGGTTAAGTGTCCGTTTGCGGAAAAAGTTCAGGGAAAAAAGTAAAAAAATTCAGGAAGTGGCTCTAAAATGTCACCAACAGAAAATTCCATCCAACAATGTACGCACCAGGCAGATTAAATGTTCATTTAACAAAATAAAGGTGTTGGCATTTGTTTGTTTTAGTTTAATCAGAACTATTGTGTGATTTAGTCAGGTTTTGGTCTTTGTTTACAGTGCGGTTGCTAGGTAACGGTTATGGGATTACCTCAACATATGTCATATCTGATGCCCATGTGCAACCAGAGAGTAAAATTATAGATTTATAAAACTGAAAAGGTAGAAAAAGTAAAAGCAGCAGTGACAGGCTCCATTCTCCCGCTTCATTCTGTGGGAGGGCATCTGACACAAAGGAATATATACGATATTGTGTGACATTTGACGCACTAATAAACTCATTTTTCCGTACTTTGTTTTGGTCCAGGTGTATGACGTTCCTCCGGGCCATGTGCTGAGCCCCCCGTACCCAGCCCTGAGCCGCTCTCCCGGGCAGAGCGTGTACGACGTGCCCCCCTGTCAGCTGGAGCCGCGGGGGGGACAGGGGGTCTATGACGTCCCCCCTCCTGCTCAGGGGGTAAGACACACAGACATGTTTTACAGTGGGACGTTTAAGAGTTTAAGAGAGGTTAGGCACAGCTTAGACAAATATTATACCCAAGATTGTGAAAATGAATTTAGTACTACTTAAAAGTACATTTTGTAACTTTCTACTTTTCCTGCAAGATTACACAGAAAGTAAGGGTGGGACGAGACGCAATTTTCACAATACGAGACACACCCCGAGATTATGTCCACGAGAACGAGACAAGACAAGATTTTGACATAATTTGTATATGGAGTAAGAAAGCTTTCAGAAATATTCATGTGCATAGGATAGAAATCTGTGCATATTTGTTTGGAGTTGATCTTAAAATAAATATTCTTAAACTCTTGAATGAATTCAGTCTTATATAAAATGTGCACTGTATGTATTTTGTCCATCAGAATATGAATTGAAAAGTTGTCACCAAATGACCGGACTAAATCACGACTAAACCAGGACTAAACCAGGACTTAACCAGAACTGAACCAGTGTTAACCAGGACTAAACCAGAACTAAACCAGGACTAAAACAGGACTGAACCAGGACTAAAACAGGACTGAATCAAGAGGATTAAACCAGGACTAAACCAGGACTGAACCAGGACTAAAACAGGACTGAATCAAGAGGACTAAACCAGAACTAAACCAGAACCAGGACTACACCAGGATTAAACCAGGACTAAACCAGGACTGAACCAGAACTGAACCAGTGTTAACCAGGACTAATCCAGGACTAACCCAGGAATAAACCAGGACTAAACCAGAACTGAACCAGGTCTAAACCATTTGAGAGTTTACAAATATTTATTTCATGCTCAACTACAGCCAAATATGCACAGATTTCCCAAATATGCACGAATTTCTATCCTATGCACACAAATATTTCTGAATTTTTAAAAAAATAAATAGTACAATCCATTTCACAATTTTGGCCTCACTATTTTTATTTATTTGATGTCATACTTTGGCAGTCATTGTAGTGTCGCTTGCATCGCAGTCACAGAAGTCACGTAAACAGGAAACGGCCGTTGTCAGTTTTTTCCATTCTTCATTTAAACACACAATCGAAAACTGAAAACACAAATCATTTTCTGTTTTTTCATTTTGGTTTTGGAGACAAATAATGAAGAAAATTGTTGTTTTTTTTGTTTTCTTATTTTTGGTTTTATTTTGAAAAACTAATGAAAGAATGACACACAAATTCGCAGACAGAGCAGTGCCTCCAGTTTGCATCTCACCACCGGGGAATGTTGATGACATCAGCTGCAAAGTATCAGTAGAATATTAGAGCCAAAGGAACAATATTTATCTCAGCGGGGCTTCCCTGGACTGGTTAACCATCAATAAAATTAAAAATTCCATGGCAACAAGCAGAAACTCTCCTCCAAGTTAAATAATTGCCAAGTTTGTGGAGATGCAAGCCCCATCTCAGTAAAGTTTTCAGTGCACTAAAAACAACAAGAAAAGTCTATTTTTGGTTGAACCGTTACATATTGAGGCTAAGTCCAGATTTTTTTGATAACTTTGACTTTTGGTTGGTATTTTAACACCATTTAAACATGTTTATTCTTGTCTTTGTGTTACACTTTAATAGCCCTTTCAAACTCCACGGCCTCCTGTAGCTTGAACGGGTCTCAGTCAAAATAAGGAAGTGGTTTTCTCAAGTCCAAAAACATCAGGAGCAGCTCAGAGTCTCCAGTTTCTACAAATCACCGAAATATCGAATCCAACCAAACGTCAGAGTCTCCGAGCGTTTCTGTGGTGCCTTTAAATCAGGCCAAATATTTCAACCTAAAACTGCTCCATGTGTTTGACTCTGGAGAAAAGGGCCAAGGACAAGTTCGAGTTTTCAAACCAATTTCAGCTTGTACTTAGAAAAAAGAAAAAAAGTGTTTCCAAAAGACACCACAGAAAGAATTGCTGGAGATTATTATTATAGTCTTACTGAATACTTGTAAAAGTGAAATGTATGAAGTAAGTTAAAGGTTTAACATGTAACTTGCTTTGCCTGGATGGACCACAGTATGACCTTAAACATGTAGACAGACCAAGTTACAGGTCAGATCTGTGGAGGGCGAGTCTGCTCACAGGAAGAATGCACATACTAGTATATCTGAGCAATAAAAACACATGTTATTGAATAAAGCAACTTCATGGGACTTAAATCTTCATGGTAACCCTGCAGCGGACAGTGAGCTTTCCCTGGGTTTGACTAGTCACGCTGGGCCCTTGCAGTCAGAGCGCCAGGGATGCCACCGGGGGTGTCCTGGGTTAGTCCTGGGTTAGTCCTGGGTTAGTCCTGGGTTAGTCCTGGGTTAGTCCTGGGTTAGTCCTGGTTCAGTCTGTGGCGTGTGCGGCACAAAGTGAAGTGAAGTGATGACAGTCGAGTCATGTCTGTGAGTTCGTGTTCCTACTAAAGAAAGTGTAACCGTTTCATTTTATTTCATGATTATAATTCTTGAAGTCGTAACTTTTCAATTCATATTCTGATGGATGCTTCAGTTAAAATGATTTTAATTTGTGTATGATTTATCACGGGCACAGGCGGGTAACGAGTGGAATGTTAACCGGTCCGGGCGGGTGCGGGTTTAACTTTGATAAAATCACGTGCAGGTGTGGTGCTGTACTGCGCAGGTGCGTGCAGTTGTGGGTCTCCAAAAACGGACCCATGCAGGACTCTGACCAGAGGCCACTCCTGGTGCTACACCCAGGAACAGGAAGCCTTCCCTGGGTCAAACTAGTCAGGCTGGGGCCCTGGAACCTCCATGGTACACTGGTTACTGCAGGGGAGGCTCCTGGTCTTCTTCCCAGGGACAGTGAACTTTTCCTGGGTTAGATTTTTTGCTGTGGCCGACCTGCTGCTCTCTTACAGTTTTATGGTAAAAATCGGACTCTGGGTGAGTTTGTAGTAAATTTAAATTACATCATTTGGTGAAAATAAACCTAAATTGGCCCCATATATCAGCCCAAAAATATCGTCAGATCTTAGCAACAACTGGTATCAGCATCGGCCATGAGAAAACCTAAATCAGTTGCTCCCTATCAATCACAATCACACTTGCACGTTTTTGGTAGTAACAAAATAATAAGTGGTTAAAGGAGTTTTGTTTTGGAACACAAAATACAAAATGGCTCTCTGGCTTCCCCCAAAATCTGGTAAAAAGATTGTGAATTGTTTAAGCATCAAAGTAACTCATTCCTCTCTCTTCTGTCCACAGGTGTACTCTGTCCCTCCCTGCAGGACCACCCCAAACCACCAGGAGTCAAACTACGACTTCCCGCAGCCCGTGAAGTCCGTGAAAGCTGAGGGCATTTACGACATCCCGCCTCCTGCTTTGACCAAACCCACGCAGATCTCCTCTCAGTCTGTTTACGACTACCCCCCTCCGTCGTCTAACCCAGAACCGTCCTCTTCAACGAACAATTTCCACAACAACAACGAGGGGATCTACGACGTCCCTCCCCCCGCTTTGGCCAGCTCCGGATCGGACATTTACGATATCCCGCGCGGCAGTAGTGTCCCCAGTCGCCCGTCTCCGAACGACAGCAAAGGGATCTACGACGTCCCAGCGCCAGATTCGAGAGTTTCCGACGTTACCGATGGCGTGAACCGACTTTCGTTTTCGAGCACGGGCAGCACGCGTAGCAGCATGTCCACGTCATCTTCGTCCACCGGGTCTGCCGCCGAGGGGAGGCTCATACTGGACCTGGACAGCGCTTTGCAGAGGTTGTACCGCTTGCAGCAAAACGTAGAAGTTGCAGTTGGAAATTTGCACACACTGACGGCATCTCCTCACTGGCGGACTTTCGCGTTCATGGAGAGACACGCCAACGACGTGCGTACGATTCTGGATAGGGTGAGGGCAGCTGTGGCGGATTTTGTCGTGTTCGGAAGAGGCGCGGTGGCTAATGCTACGGCGCTGTCTGACTGTAGCCTGCACAGTAAGCTCAGGAGGCAGCTGGCGAGACTTGAAGACTCACAGCAGATCGTGATCCAGATTTATCAGGTGTTGGATAACAGCGGATGGGCCATTAACGCGCTGGCCACTTCCAACTCAGTACGGCATAACAAGACGGACGACCTGGATCGGTTCGTGATGGTCTCCAGGACGGTGCCGGACGACGCGAAGCAGCTGGCGTCGACGATCAGCGCCAACGGCGAGCTGCTGTTCCGGAGGTCGCACGCGGAGGGGAGCCCGGACGAGGCGCACCCCGCTCTGAGCTCACCCCCGTCGGACAACGAGAGCTACGGAAAGCCCTTCCCCACCACAAACCTCCAGGACAAAGACAACATGAACCACAGCGAGCAGTGCGTGAAGAGCTGGATGGAAGACTACGACTACGTCCACCTACAGGTACACAGTGGTATTACACACACATGCTGCTGCTTTCCCTCGATCCACAGTACGACTTTAACCCCTTAATGCTTGAATTTATATAGATGTATATTTAAAAAAAATTGTGTGTGTTTTTGCCTTTAAGTAGATGGTAAATTAAGTTGAGATTATTCATTTGACTATTGCAAAATACATAAATAGAAATTGGGTATGTTGCAAATTTGCGACAACGAGAAACAAGTGCTTGCCAAAGGTTCCTACTAAGGTCCTGCATATTCACTAACCGGCTCTGGGGGAATACAGACACTATCTCGGCTTATATCTTGATCCAAACAGCATTAAGGGGTTAATGACTTACATTTAGATTTAGAAAAAATGTTATTGATCCACAAGCAACATTATTTGGGCACAGGAGCTCACATATCACAATAAATATAATAACAAAGAGTAAAAGATATACATAATAATAATACATTCTAAATAAGTATGTCAAATAAGACATAATTATATAAATGTAAATGTACAAGTCAAAATAAAATAGAAAAATAAGTAATAGTAAACTTTAAGCTTTTTTTCTCCATTGAAAATAATAAAGATAAGTTGGCTGCTAAAAATACCTGCATATTTACATTTGACTAAAGGTTTTTTAATATGCATTGTCTTCTTCTCTTCTTTTACATGAATAAATAAATTGAATGCCATACAGTGGAACGGTTTTAGCAATGCAATTACATTTCTACGAGACAAGCAGATGGAAGACCCTCCTTACTATTATGGATGGAAATGGTTTATACTTAATGTTATTAGGTTCTTTTTTCAGACCAAGAGTTTGTTTTCATACCAGACTGCTCGACTGCTCCCTGGTCAAGTGATGTTGCTGTGACGTGTCCAATCAGCTGATTTATAAAGGGTTCAGCGCTGTCTTCCTACTGGAGGAAGCAGGACGACAGCTGACCGGACACGTCACAACAACATCACATGACCACTATAAGGAAGAGCGCTAGTGAGCAGTCGAGCAGTCAAGTTTGAAAACAAACTGTTGGGCTGAAAAAAGAACCTACTGTATTTTCCGGGCTATTAGACGCGCTCTTAAGCCTCTAACCCAATCAAAAAAACACCTGCGCGCCACAATCCAGAGCGCCTTATACACGAATCCACTCGGGTGTCCCAGCACAACTTCAGTAAACCACCAAACCACACCACCCACAGAACACACAAACACACACGTAGCAGACAGCGAGCACGCAGAGAAAAACACCCACAGCCACACTCATCACTCCACGCCGACGAGGAACGGAAAGGAGGAACAAACCGAAAAAGCAAGTGAAATGTGCCACTTCTAGACACGACTGAACAACTGAGTCACTGTGAACACACCGACAAGCCGTTGGTCCCAGACACACCCTCCCTACACACCACAACTGAACAAAGCCCAGAGTCACCGTGAACGCCATAAACAAACAAAACCACTCACCCATCACACTGTTGGGTTTCCTTTAAAGTCCAGTGTGGTTTATTTGTGAAAAAAGTTCAAAAATAGACCATTTAATGACAGAGCTCCTTATAATCCAGAGCGACTAATAGCCCGGAAAATACAGTAATAACATCACCCATCGGAAGACCAAGTGAACCTCATTGGACTTAAACTTAAATAGTAGAACATAAAATATAGAACATTAAAAGTAAAAATGTCTTATAAGATCAGAGTCTCGTGCAGCTCCAACCTCAGGCTTCAACAATAACACAAGAATCTTTCTGTTTTTCCCTTTCAGGGCAAAGAAGACTTTGAGCGTCAGCAGAAAGCTCTGCTGGACAAAGAAAACATCATCAAACAGAGCCAGGTGCAGCTGGGGCAGGAGCAGGTGAACACACGACACAATACTACTACAATACAATGAATACATAAAATACACATGGATAAAAGAGCAGGGATTATGCAAAATATATTTATTATGTTTAGCTTTTTACCATGTTCTAGCATTCCCTCAAAAACATGCCTGATGAGGTTGTAGATGTCATCCATGTATGTTCAAACTAGGGCTGGGTATCATTAAGAAGTTGCCGATACGATACATACCTCGATACACAGGCCACGATACGATACATATCTCGATACAGTGCACTTTCGATTTGATATGATATATTTCAAATCGAGTCGATACGGTTCAATAAAAAATAAAGGCTAAATCATGGCTGTGACACTAAAAGTCTTTGTTAAACCACTTCTTGTGCAAAGTTCATATGAAACACAAACATTTTAATCATCAAAACAGTGAAAATATCAAATGTGTTGCATAAATGAGTTTCCTTTCACTCCACAAGCAACAAAACTGTAGCACTGTAACAAAATAATTTAGTAAAACACACCTAAAAATACTCTTGGTGATATATCGATACAGTATCCCACGATATCGATACTGTATCATCACATTAAACGATACGATATATCGATATTCCGATATTTTTGCACACCCCTAGTTCAAACTCACCACAAAACACATCCCTCTGAGCAGTAAGATCCTGTACAAAGCTCCGCCCACAAACCTACATCGCTCATCCTCCCACACGACAATTCTCCATAAATATACAAAAACATGATACAAAACTGTACACAACTTCACAAACCTGATGTGATATGGAGTAGCTTCGTTAGCAGGACGCACGCTGATTGTGTTTTGATAGCGCTCTGAAGGTGGGGTGACTTAGCATGGAGAGCAAAGGGAGGAGGGACTCAGAATGTGTTTACAGAGAATATATATAAAGTATTTTCAAAACAATAAAAGGTAACATGAAGATCTAAATATGATACGTGTTACAGTTAATGCCCCATAGATGTAAAACAGTCCACAACAGCACACACACACACACACACACACACACACACACACACACACACACAGACTTCGTAGAATCCTGGAAGTCTTTTTATTCAGTGTGCGAAGCTCAAAAGTGGAAAACACACACATTTTGTGCCACATAAAGTCTGGTAAAGTGTATGTGAGATGTTTAAGTGCGCCGCGCGGCTACTGCTGTTCTCATACAGACTTTTACTCAGACCCACGACGCTCATAAAACAAGAGAGCAACAACGACAAGAAGTGGGTCAGAGGAGGAGAGGAAGAGGAGGAGGAGGAAGAGAAGGCACAGAGAGAAAGAGCAGAGGGAGCAAGGGAGGGATACTAGGAGAGAGGAGGAGTGGAGAAGGACGGAAAGAGGAGGAGAGAGAGAAGAAAGAGGTAGAGGAGGAGATGAGGAACAGTGGGAGAGAGGAAGAGAAAAGGGAGGGGAGGAGAGGGGGGATAGTAGGAGAGAGAGGAGGAGTGGAGAAGGATGGAAAGAGGAGGAGAGAGAGAAGAGAAAGGAGGAGCAGAGGTAGGAGGAAGAGAGAGGGAGGGAGAGGAAGAGCAGAGGGAGGGGAGGGATAGCAGGAGAGAGGAGGCGTGGAGAAGGAGGGAAAGAGGAGGAGAGAGAAGAGAGAGGTAGAAGAGGAGAGAGAAGGAGGGGGGAGGAACGGTGGGAGAGAGGAAAAGAGAAGGGAGACGACTGGAGAGAGGAGGAACAGTGGGAGAGAGGAAGAGCAGAGGGAAGAGAGGAGGATGGGAGGGATAGTAGGAGAGGGGAGGAGTTGAGAAGGAGGGAAAGAGGAGGAGAGAGAGAAGAGAAAGGAGGAGGAGAGGTGGAAGAGGAGTGGAGAGAGGAGGAGCAGTGGGAGAGAGGGAGAGCAGATGAAGGAGAAGAGAGAGAGATGGAGGAGAAGAGAGAGGGAGGAGAGGAGGAGGGGAGGGATAGAAGGAGAAAGAGGAGGAGTCGAGAAGGAGGAAAAGAGGAGGAGAGAGAGAAAGAGGACGAGGAACAGTGGGAGCTAGGAAACGAGAAGACAGAGGAGTAGAGAGAGGAGGAGCGGAGAGAGAGAGAGGGAGAGAGAGAAGACAGAGGAGTGAGAGAGAGAGTAGACGAGCAGAGGGAGGAGATGAGAGGGAGGAGAGGAAATGAAGGAGAAAACAACCTGCGGAGAGGAGGATGAGCGATTTACAGTGTGAAATCAGGAGGTATGTTTGTGTGACGGAGCAGGTGATCTCTGCAAAAATCAGTTTGTCCTGAAGAAACCCGAACTAATGTGAACCCGCTGCCTCTGAAACAGGACGAGAGGAGAGAGGGAGGACAGGAGAGGAAGAGTGGAGAGGAAGAGAGAGAAGGAGAGGAGGAAGAAACCTGAACTAATGTAAACCGGCTCCATCTGAAGGTTTAGAGGAGAGAAAAGGAGAGACAGAAAGCAGGAGCGAGGAGGAAGAAACCTGAACTAACTTGAAGAGAGAGGAGGAAAGAGAGAAAGAAAAGGTGATGGAGAAAGGACGAAGAGGTGAGGGAGAGAGGAGAAGCAGAGGAGAGAAGGAAGAAACCTGAACAAAATGAACCTGCTTAATCTGACACAGGAAAAGGAGAAGAGAGAGAGAGAAGAGAGTGAGGGAGGGAGGGGTGGAGAGGTGGAGAGGTGGAGAGGTGAGGGAGTGTGGAGAATAAGATTTAAAGAGGAAGTATTCACCTCCACATGAGAAACTGTAAAACTGTGGAAAACAGTTCCGCTGAAAACCCACCAGGAAACTCATCCCTCTGAGCCCAGACCTCCTCAGACCTTTGTTCACAACACTGCTCACTGTTGACAAAAAGTTATTCCTCACTTACCTTTTATTTATTATTGACTTTATAGGCACTTAGCACAACTTTCTGAGACCAGAGTTTTTCCATAACTGTAAACCCAACAACAACTAGCATGCTAACGTGTATTTCCTGATTCTCTGTCAATAAAATGTTTTCTAATTAGCTGCAGACAGTCAGACAGTACACACCGGACTTATTTTGAACACCTGCTTATACCATATATCTGTACTGGGGGAAGACATATTTTGCTCAAATACACTGGAAAAAAATCAGGTACAGGAACTTAAATACACTTGAAGACAGTAGCCATCAAACTAAGGTCTGCGGGCCGACTCCGGCCCTCCACACCCCTTTGACCGACCCCCAGCCCCTCTAGCCCCACTACTTGAACTGACCCTATGAGGCAATCCTCAAAAGTGTCATGGACTCTTTTTTTTATTACGTTTTGACAAATAAAAACACGTCTGCATCTTGTATTTTATTGAGTTTTTTTCAATTAAAATTAATATTTCTATGAAGTATTTATATTTAATTAATTATATGACATATTTACATTTTACGACAAATTTTCATCTCCTGACAAACTCGAGATCAAACAATGACAGTCAATGCATGTGCAGAGTTCTGTAGTACAGTTAAGGAGAGAGTACTGCAGTACAGTGAAGGACACAGTACAGCAGTACAGATAAGGACAGTGTACTGTAGTGCAGTTAAGGACAGAGTACTGCAGTACAGTGAAGGACAGAGTACTGCAGTACAGTGAAGGACAGAGTACTGCAGTACAGTGAAGGACAGAGTACTGCAGTACAGTGAAGGACAGAGTACTGCAGTACAGTGAAGGACAGAGTACTGTAGTACAGTGAAGGACAGAGTACTGTAGTGCAGTTAAGGACAGCAAAATGTCTAGTGTTGAAGTACGAAAAGTTGAGAAAGAGTGCTGAGTTTTCAACCAATTATTTATTTTTTTTCAGTGTAAGTGCAGTTTGTCTGATATGTAAAGAAAGTGTGGCAGTTTTTAAAGAATATAATCTGCATCATCAGGGTCACATAATTCTGTTACACGACCGACCCAATCAGCCCCATCAGTCAGGAGTGATAATGTGGCCCCCACAGAAAAAAGTTTGGTGACCCCTGATTTAAGACATTGTCAACAGAAGGAAGTCGGTCAAATACACTGTTAAAATATTGAGAAGTTCTTCTGTATTAGGGTGTTACTGTCATGTGGTTGAGGGTCCTTCGTGTTCTTGTCTTTATGGAGATGATTGTTTTGCTTAAACATTACACAATAAGCTTAAATTCACACTTATGTTATAAACCAGGAAGACATTTGGAAACATGTGATTACAACTTCCAGCGGGCTTATGTAGATAAAATGAAAAAATGTCCCAGTTTCCTTCATCTCCGTGTCATTGTAGAGTTTCGTTATTTTCGGCTAATCAACAATTCCAACCAGACCTCGGTTTTCATCATTTCCCCACTGACACAAAACTCTGAGTGCACTGGTACATGTGATTAGAAGAGATGAGGGACAAATTCCAGATGATTCCAAACAGCACATACGTCTGCAGTCTTCATTTTACCACTGATCACATTTACTTCAGTGGGTTTGATCACAGTCGGTGAGTCCAGTGTCAGGAACTACACCGGAAGTCGTTGCATGTTTCCAAACGTCTTCCGGGTTTGTGACCTAAGCGTGAATAGAGCTTATAGGACAAGGACTGCAGTTAAATCTGGCACAGAGCTTATTTTGTCTGTTTTCTGTGCAGTGCTCTTGTTTTAAATAAAAATTAATAAAACTTCTTATCATTAAATGTGTTTGTGTCCACAGATAAACCAGTTCAAGCGTCTGGAGCAGGAGGTGAGCAAACCAGTGGAGAACGACATCTCACAGTGGATCTCACAGCAACGTTTTGGACTGACCCCAAATTTAACGCCCAAAAAACCGGACCCGAGCGCCCCCACAACCGGCCCCGCCAACCCCAGCACCCCGACCGCCAGCCCCTCTCCCCAGATCTGCTCCAGGGACAAACAGCTCCTGGTCTTCTACTCGGACCAGTGCGGACAACACTTCCTCACCCTCCTCAGCGCCATGGACGCGTTCTTCTCCTGCGTCAGCTCCGGGCAGCCTCCGCGCATCTTCGTCGCTCACAGTAAATTCGTCATTCTTAGCGCGCACAAGCTGGTTTTCATCGGCGATACTCTCTCTCGCCAAGTGTCCACGCCCGAACTGGCCAATCGCGTGATGAATGCCAGTAACGTGCTCTGCGATTTGCTGAAGACGGTGGTGGGGGCGACCAAGATGGCGGCGCTGAATTACCCGAACACGGCGGCGATTCAGGAGATGGTGGACAGAGTGACGGAGCTGTCTCAACATTCACAACAGTTTAAAGAGCAGCTGCTGCACATGTCCATGTCCTGATCTGTGTCATGTGGTTTTCTTGTTAAAGATGCAATGTGTAACTTTTCTGGTTGAGGGTCCTTCATGTTCTTGTCTCTTTGGAGATGATTGTTTTGCCTCGAGTGTTCCACAGTAGGGCATAAGGTTGTCAAAAGAATCGAAAATCAGGTACAGATACAAAAACTAGTATTGAAACTAGATACACATTCGCAGGTATCGAACAAAGTCCCATCGACAGGACAGAAGTGAACCTTTCCTGAATGATCTTGAGTTGTATCAGAACAAATATTATGGTGTGTTCAATTGTCCATCCATCTCCCACTTAGATCACGGATATGTCGTCATGTCCACACTTCAAGCATTTTATTATGTTTCACGCATAGAGCATATATATGAATAGACCCAGCAAACGTACTAGCTGCCCTGTTTTTCATGTGTCTGACTTGAAAAAAGGCAGACGCCAAGGTGAAAGCTGTTATTGTTGTTGTTTATCTTCTGTTAGCAACTCTCAGGATGTTTAGAAACACCCGTTTAGAACAAGTCTGTATTCAATATTGGCCTCACCACAACACCGACTACCATACCCACAGGCAGTAATACAGATGCAGTAAGGTACTGCAGTAATACGAAACACTGAAATAGTCATTTAAGCCACCGAAGTGTCCAAACACAATGAAAACAGTTCATACTTACAGGTGACACTGGGCGCACCCATCTTTAATTCTATCTTGGAATCTTTCCTCGTTCTCCTCCGAGTTCTTCCAAGATGTGCAGTCTGAGGAAAAGGGGCGTGTGCAGTCTGAGGAAAAGGGGCGTGTGCAGTCTGAGGAAAAGGGGCGTGTGCAGTCTGAGGAAAAGGGTGTGCTTATCACTAGGCAACGTCCTCCGAGTTAGATGGATAAATGAACGCACCATAAGAGCACATAGACTAGTGTACATCCATGGACCACTATGGAAACTACCTGGACCACTGAGGAATTACACACATGTACGACCTTATATATGCAGTAGAAGTACTACTATTTAATATTGAAAATCACATTCTAAAGGAGGAGTGTTTTGATTATCATCATGGTATTGGAATTGGTATTGAGTACTGAGTCTATTCCTTAGAATCTAAATTAAGTTTCAAATTTTAGTATCATGACAACACCAGTAGTAGTTATTGATTACAAACTGATGTTAAAAATACCTTAAAAATGTGTTCATGCTGTGAGCAAGTTCACCTCTCCACAGATGTGACCTGTACTTTGGCCTGGAGCTGTCACCTGTTGTCTGTAGTTTTGTTGCTAAAGAAAATGTTATTCTGTCAACTATACAAAGGTTTTGGAGTGGTTTAATGCCGTACAGTGGAACATTCCAGGCAAAGCAATAACATCTCCATTAGATAACCAAAAAAGTTGCGTAGTCCGTCTTTTAAGTTAAGTACTTGGCAGATTAAGCCTAACATTATGAGCACATTGTGTTGTGTTTGGACACTGGGTCATAATGTTACGCCTGATCAACACTCACAGAGTTTCTATGGAGAACTGGAATCAGTACAACTCACAGTTACTGCTGGAACATGTCAAACTGTTGATACTTTGCAGTGACATCACGCTGGGGGTGTTCTACATGTATTTCTATGGCAGAATGTTCAGAGGTTTTTTTAACACTGAAAAAACCCCAAAATGGATTTAAAGAGCAAATTTATTGGTGTCTGATCAGTCTGAGTGTTTATGGTTCTGTTTAGGAGTTTTTTTTATTTGAGAGGGACATGTTTTGCTGAAGACGGTGGTGGGGGCGACCAAGATGCCGTTTTAGCTCAGTCAGTTCTTTCGCGTCAGATTGTGGTAAAACAAACCTCAGATTAAAGTCTAACTTGAGTCACAGAGTTTCAGAGCATGCCTACAGTTAGCATCACACCCCAGCGAATGTTTCAGCTCTCAAGTATCAATAGTCATTACATTCCTACAATTTTGTAAATATATATTTTTAAATGACTGCAAAAACCATGCTACCATATTTTTCAGACTATAAGGTGCACTTAAAATCCTTCAGTTTTCTCAAAGTCGACAGTGCTCCTTATGTATTCAATCTGGTTTCTGGTGCTTACTGACATTGAACTCATGTTATGTGGTACACGACACTCTAAATTCAAAATGTTTTAGTACAACTTTGGTAAACTACAGAGCCACAACGCTTGATGGATTGTCAAAGCATTACGGCGACTGTAAGCGAGCTGTTTTTTCAGAGCTTATAGTTTATGCAAATGAGCCATGTAGTGTTAAGTTTCGTATTTGTAAAGCGTAAACAAATGTGCACAAATCTCCATTAAACACGTTATTACTAGTGATGGACGAATGGAGCCTCGTGAAGCATTGACTCCTCAGTCGCAATATTGTCTCAAATGGTTGGACGTGTCTGAGGCCTCGGAGAAACACTGACCTCTAGTGGACAAATTTAACCATTGGCACGCAGGTGTCTCAGCATCGATGAAGTATTGTTAGTGTAAGACAATACTTGTGTGATGATTTAAAATAATATGTAAAGAGCAACATAAATAGCAGCTGTAAATAAGAAAATAGTTGTTACCTTGTTAGGAGGAATTAGATCAAAGTGATCTCAAACCATGGGTCGCTTTTTCCACTTGTAGATGCCATCGAAAATGAAACAAATGCCAAAAGTCGCCAAAACCACCACTAACGTCACCACACTACTCCTCACTACCCAACATTTGTAAGAAATATTGGTGCATCTTTTATAATGTAGCAGTTTTTGCACTTTTCAAACCCTGGAAGTGCGCTGAACACTCTGAAGCACTCTGAACCAATCATAGAGCGGAACATTCTCTGAGCCAATGAAGCGCTTCGATACACTGAAGCGACTGACACGCAGAGTGAAGCAGTAGGGGGAGGGACCGACACGTCCACACTTTGGTCACGTGAGCGGCTGCTGTGAGACGAGCTCCGAGGCAGAGCTTCAGAACGATTTGTTTCAGAAAGAACGAGACGTGCTCCAGAGCTCCGACTTATTTGCCCATCACTAGTTATTAATGTATATTTGAGTCGTCCTCGTTGGAAATAAAAAAAAATAAAAAAAAATTAAATGATCCACCCACGTTTACATTCATAATCCACATTTACCAAGACAGGGAGGAAACCCCGGGCGAATTACGCCACGATCTGCCAATGGATTGTGGACGCCTGGGCTAAGGATCAGTCTCAAATGTCGTCCGTTTGTTTCACATAATGCTCCTTATAATTCGATGCAACTTAAGTATGAAAATAGATGAGAGAATTCAACATTATTGATATTGCACCTTATAGTCTGAAAATTACAGTACATTCTTATTCACCTGCTCCATGCTTTTGTAAGAACAGCAGTCTTCCCGAATCATATTTTAAAGATTATATTTTTAGATTTGACTTAAATGAATAATGTAATGTCAGTGTCATTTTTTACTTTTGTTTTTATGGTTCTAATATTTAAATTATTAATATTTTAGCATTGAAGCGTTTACCTCTATGAAATTTTAACCAGTAAATTCAAGTGAAAATTATTATTATTTTTCCAATGAACTAAACACATTTTCAGTTCTAAACACGTGTGAGATTTCCGACTCCATAGGAACTCTGTGTGAACTGTATTAACCTGATATAAACCCGTGCTCGTTCACTTCTCTGTGTTTTGTCTGTAATATTTGCTGCCTTTTTGAGTACTCCTTATTACATATTTTATATATTTTGCCTGATTTTAGCCGGTTTTAGTGGCTGTACATATGTTTGGTGTAAATATTGGCTGTTTTGTTTGGGCGGTTTTGTAGTGTTGTAGATGTGTTTCGTACATTCCCGTTGGAGCACCTTCGTACGTGTGGGTTCGTTCTGTTAAAGTGGCTGCTTGTGCCTCTGCTGCCTCTGTCTGTATAAATCGTCTTTATGTTGATCTCATGCTCAACAATTCTACAACAGTAAAGATTTCTCATTACAAACTGGACTCTTTTGTTTTATTTGCTTGTTTCGTGGAGATCGGGGATTTCATCTTCCTAACTATTGAGTAATGCATCGTGTAAATGTTTTTACTGAAGTACACTCAAACGTCATAACAATCAAATATTCTAAACAAAACTTTGTATCTTCTGAATGGTCAAGTGTCCAAATCCAAATCCACTTTATTTGTATATAACACATTTTACAAACAAAGCCGTTTCCAAAGTGCTGCACACAAATCATAAAATGAAGACAACACAACTGTCCTCTACATGACACTGTAACCCAGAACTGAACTTTGAGCTGAATATGAAGATGAAGACATATTATGTTTCTGGAGGTGTTTTGTGTTTATGTAACTCTTATTATTCCTGCGCTCTTACAGTGATATAAAAAGGTGCTACAATCACAACTGAACCTGCGTCTCCAGAGGCTTCACCTGCAGATACAGACACATCCTGCATTTCTCACATTCTCATTTTATGTTCAGGCGTCATGTGAAGCTCAGAACCTCCAGAATTCCCTCCCTGAGCTGCAGAGGCTGCACTAGCACTGACTCAGGACTGCTGCAGGTGCTGGGGTTTACAGACTGTTTAGATCAGAGATACATTGTGGGTTTAAACACACTTGATTTGAGCTTTGGACCTGAGGGGTGATCCTAGACACGAGCCCACTGGGCAACTGCCCGGGGCCGCATTTCATGGGGGACATGAGCACTTGAAATAAAAGCGCCCCCTCCTGGTTGCAGGCATTCATACATACTGTATACACACAGAGTATACTTCATACATACTGTATACACACAGAGTATACTTCATACATACTGTATACACACAGAGTATACTTCATACATACTGTATACACACAGAGTATACTTCATACATACTGTATACACAGAGTATACTTCATACATACTGTATACACACAGAGTATACTTCATACATACTGTATACACACAGAGTATACTTCATACATACTGTATACACACAGAGTATACTTCATACATACTGCATATACACACAGTATACTTCATACATACTGTATACACACAGAGTATATACTTCATACATACATACTGTATACACACAGAGTATACTTCATACATACTGTATACACACGGAGTATACTTCATACATACTGTATACACACACAGTATACTTCATACATACTGTATACACACAGAGTATACTTCATACATACTGTATACATACACAGTATACTTCATACATACTGCATATACACAGTGTATACTTCATACATACTGCATATACACAGAGTATACTTCATACATACTGCATATACACAGAGTATACTTCATACATACTGCATATTTACACATTATACTTCATACATACTGCATACACACAGAGTATACTTCATACATTCTGCATACATACTGCATATACACAGTATACTTCATACATACTGCATACACACAGAGTATACTTCATACATACTGCATACATACTGCATATACACAGTATACTTCATACATAGTGCATACATACACATTATACTTCATACATACTGCATACATACACAGTATACTTCATACATACTGTATACATACACAGTATACTTCATACATACTGTATACACACAGAGTATACTTCATACATACTGTATACATACACAGTATACTTCATACATACTGTATACACACAGAGTATACTTCATACATACTGTATACACACAGAGTATACTTCATACATACTGTATACACACAGAGTATACTTCATACATACTGTATACATACACAGTATACTTCATACATACTGTATACATACACAGTATACTTCATACATACTGCATATACACAGTATACTTCATACATACTGCATACATACACAGTATACTTCATACATACTGCATACATACACAGTATACTTCATACATACTGCATACACACACAGTATACTTCATACATACTGCATATACACAGTATACTTCATACATACTGCATATACACAGTATACTTCATACATACTGCATATACACAGAGTATACTTCATACATACTGCATATACACAGAGTATACTTCATACATACTGCATATTTACACATTATACTTCATACATACTGCATACACACAGAGTATACTTCATACATACTGCATATACACAGAGTATACTTCATACATACTGCATATACACAGTATACTTCATACATACTGCATATACACAGTATACTTCATACATACTGCATATACACAGTATACTTCCTTCACTCGTGAACAAGACCCTGAGATACTTGAACTCTTCACTTGAGGCAGTGAACATAAGATCTCAAATATATGAAGTAACATCTATGGAATTATAAATAAATATTTGGTATATTTAATATCTACATATTTGTTATATTTTCTATTCAAGTAAGAAAGTAGTGATCAAAGCAAAAGGTGAAGTTTTTTTTTTTTTAATCTGAAACATGTTTGGAGTTATTTGGAGTGTATTTTTGTTTACTTCGTTCCACGTGTGTTATTCACAGTTTTCATGCTTCAGTGAGACTCTACAGTGGAAAGAATCCTGGAAATAAACAAGAAACATCACATTTCAAAAGTGTGTTCAGACTTTGGCCCGGCCTTGTGTTTTCATTCTTAACATTTTTGATTTCATATTTGATCAATCTCTTCTCCAGCTGCTCCTCTTCCTCTCCCAATCTCTGCAAGTCAAAAACTTTCAGATGACATGTGTGCACGTCCAAACGGTCGCACTGTGGAACATTCCTGTGCTGCTGTAACATCTCCATGACGACCAGGTCCTGTATACAACCTCCACCAGAACAGTTATATAGAGCAACTTTAAAAAACACTAATATGCACAAATATGTATCAAATAATTATAATAAAAAGGAAGGAAGAGGGAGGGAGAGAAGGAGGAGCGGAAGTAAAGAGAAAGAGAAAGGGAGGGAGGGAGAGAGGAGAGAGAGGGAGGAGAGAGGGAGAGAGAGGAGGAGGGGAGGTAAAGAGAGAGAGAAAGGGAGGGAGAGGAGAGAGAAGGAGAGAGGGAGAGGATGTAAAGAGAAAGTGAAAGGAAAGGAAAGAGATGGGGAGGGAGGAGAGAGAGGGAGGGAGGAAGAGGTAAAGACAGAGAGAAAGGATGGGAGAGAGGAGAGAGAGGGAGGGAGGGAGAGAGGAGAGAGCGAGTGAGGAAAGAGAGGGAGGAGAGAGAGGGAGGGAGAAGAGGTAAAGACAGCTCCTCCGGGGGGACCTCGCGGTGTTCCCTGGCCAGTCCAGAGACATAGTCCCTCCAGGAGTTCTGGGTCTTCCCTTAAACTTTTCCCAAATCCCGTAGGAAGAAGGACAATAACGTCTTTCCTCTTGATAAAATTCACCAAACATTCTCTTTGTTCCGGCTTTAAATCCTCGATCTTGGGAATCATTGACAACATAGAATGTATGGCTCTTTGCTGACTGGCTGGTGCCCGAACTCGCACTCGAAATTGAGCGGAGGCACTAGGTGGCACTAGCCTGGCTACTTGTTTACAGTCAGTGCACGTGAACGAATTACTGTTGAAGTTTCCTGTCCAGACGTCATTTAACGACCAAGGTGTCAGTCTTTAGTCCCCTTGTTGCTGCAGTCACACCAGTGGCTTCACTTTTTGACTTTCTTTTGCAGCGAACTGGTTGTGGATTTTTGTCTGCCACTGCAACAAACAAAGCTACAGTTTGAAAAAGCTGCTAAGAACCGCAGTGTTGGTCGAGTAAACAGCATCTTACGTGGAATGCGTGAGAGGCAAATGGGTTTGGTCAAGTGGTAACAGAGGGAAACTGGGGCAGATTTTTGACATTCAAATGTCTCTTATTCAGAAACTAGAGGGACTATTGAAATAAGTAAAGTATCAGAATGTAGGAAAGAGTTACACTCCAACAGGGTCAAGTTAAACCTGTGATATTCTTTCAAGTTCAAGACAAAAAATTAAAAAACTCATGTCGGTAACGGAGGGAATGAAATATGCGGCACTTTTTGGTCAATAAATCCAAACAGTGATAACTCTTGGTTCTCACTTCCATATCCTTAACAAACTGGTTTGAATATTTGCTTCATATAGTTTTCTACCATATGGTACAAGATTAGGTTGAAAAACCTCTTACTTTTTGACTCATGAGATTTTTTATTAAGAAAGGTCATGGTAACGGAGGGAAAAGTAACGGAGGGAAAATTGTACAAACAAGTAGAAGGTGCAGGATTTTGCATAATTTGTCAACTTTTTTCTTCTGAATACTTTAATATTACTTCAAAATGAAAGGAAACTATTTCTATAAAATATGTCAGTCCTTCCAAGTAAATTTTTATCATTTTAAATACTTTTTTTTTTTAAATCATGTACCTTCTTCAACAGTTCACAGATGGAATAACACAAGATATGATGAAATACATCCATTTATTGACATGATTTGCAGGTCTTTGAAATTTGGGAAATAATTTTTGTTCCATGTTTCATACATGGTCTGTTTAAAACATATGGAACTTTAGAACCAAAAATGGTACAGAAAAAAGGTCAACAGTTTCATAAACTAGAGTACATATGTATCTGTTCAATACATTTTTATATCAGATGCATTAACTTGAATTTTTGGCCTTGTTGTTTACTTCTGCTTGACCGAGCCCAAATGTAAACCACATAATCTCAGCCCACCGGCAAGTCAGTTACACTAGAAACTTACGGACACTCACAACCTAACAGCCAATAGATAACGAGGTAACCTTGCTGCGTCTCTACGCTATTTTGGACTTTCACTGAAAATTTGAAACTAAAACATCCTCCATACAACCTTTAAGTAAAGTACAGACACCTAAAAACTGTATTTAAGTATTGTATTTTTACTTTTGTACTTCATTTTTGTACCTTCCACAATTGCTTCCTGTGAGTGGTTTGCAGTATCCGACCCTTGCATCTGAACACAAACGCTCAGACTCCAACACATCGTCATGACAACCAGTTACAAAGCCATTATACTCCCGAGCTTTTACTGCTGCGGTTTCTCATTTAAACAAGAATCATTTGGGAAACTTGAGTGGTGCAGAGAAACGTTCAGGTGTGTGTGGTTCGGATTTGTGGTCTGTGGTCAACATGATGTCATAGAAGCTTCATCAGGCCCAGAATTCCAAGTCTGGCTCATTTTGTACGATAATGAACCGTCTGCGTTTTTGTCGTTTAGAAATGTAATCCGACTGGAGACGTTTTCGCAATAACAAGTCGAACTTCTGTATTGCAACAAGTATTTTTAATGAAAGGCTCATACTACACTGTTTTCTGGTCTGTTATAATCTTGTTTCTTCATCACAAACAGATCTGGAGTTGTGTTTTATTTCATTCACACATGTTTAACACACAAACCCTTGCACATTTAAGCAGTGTTTAGTTCGTCTCTCAAACTGAAAATCTTGTGACGTGCTCCACTGTTTTTAAACTCCACACACCTTCAAGAGAATCATTTGGAAAATTTTAGACCCGGAATTGCCAAACTCTATTGAACTAAAGGTAAAACGTACCCATTAACCTGAAAACTACAGCTTCATGACATCACAAGGTGGAACAGAACATTTTGAGCTTTGGAGATGTGTGAATGAAAACAAAACAAAACTCCAGGTTTGTTTTTGAGAAGGTAACAACATAATAACATGACTTAAAGCTCATAAGTTTTACAATTTTGTGTAATAAAGGACTTTTAAAGGTGTATTATGTAATTTTCCTTATGAAAGTGTTATTGTTTTACCTGGAATGTTTCACAGTATGGCATTAAACCATTCTATCTTCATGGCGACCAAGTTACAGGTCAGATCTGTGGAGTATTCTAAGTATTTTTGAGCGATAAAACCACCTGTAACTGAATAAATGTAAGGTAGAGCTGTTTAAAGTCATACTGTGGAACATTCCAAGCAGAACAAAGACAAACAGGTGACAGAAGCTTTAAGTAGGGACATTAAAACAGCCATTTTGTAACAATTCTTGATTCATGATTTTGCCTTAAAAACATGAACATGAAACTGTGAAGCGCCTAACAGAATAATATCAACAATTAAACTCAATTATTAGTACAGTTATTTACAGTTTGAATGAGTTTTTACCATTATGACTGTCTGTTTTTTACTGAGATAAAAGTCCTCAAAGTCTGGAGTCAGTACATTTAATCCAGTTATATTATTCTTAATGGATTAGTTATTGTTTTAACACAGGGTCACCAAACTTTTTTCTCTGGGGGCCACATTATCACTAGCCAGGCTGGTGCCACCTAGTGCCTCCGCTCAATTTTATTTCTCTTCAGCAACTAGGTCAGGAATCAAAATACTCTAGACGGTTCACAAAAACCTCGGAAGTACAAGTTCGGGCACGAGTCAATCAGCGAAGAGCCATATATTCAATGTTGTCAACGATTCCTGAGATCAAGGATTTAAAGCCGGAACAAAGAGAATGTTTGGTGAATTTTATCAAGAGGAAAGAGGTTATTGTCCTTCTTCCTACCAGATTTGGGAAAAGCTTAATATACCAGTTATCCCCTTTAGCGCTGCTTTACATAGGTCACAACCAACTAGCAGCGATTGGTTAAATGATAAAAAGTATCCACCTACCATCGAGCGAACGAAATCCAACGCTGCGAGGTCAGATGGTTTGTACGAAGTGAAACGAAGTAAAACCAGCTGATGAATCAGGCTACATTATCACTCCATTATCACTGTGATGGGGTCCGGGGTCCGGAGTCGGGGCCGTTTAACACAACTGTACGACCCAGACCAAAATGACACCAGCAGGCCTCAGTGTGGAGTAGAAAAGACTCACCTGGCACAGCCTCCACAATACTACATCAACACATCACTCCTGACACATATTTGTTCATCATTACTAGTGGTTTGCAAAAAAAGTAAAGTACTTCAAACTTTGTTTTAATTTGAAATACCGCAGATATTCCACTTATTGAACTAACTGCACTACAGAACTCTGTGCGTATGTCGACTGTCACTGTTTGATAAACAGTTTGATAAATGTCTTTCAACAAAATACTCAAGATGCAGACATGTTATTATTTGCCAAAGAGTCATTTTAAAAAACAGGCCAAGAACTTTGGAGGATTGTGTCATAGGACCAGTACAAGTGTTGGGGGGCAGAGGGGCTCGGGGGGGCGGTCAAAAGGGTGTGGAGGGCCTTAGTTTGATGACCCCTGTTTTAACGTATATTTTACAATATTTTCAAAAATATGACTGTGGCTGCTGCGCTCATGGTTGCACTGGGTGTCAAACTAAATCACTCTTTAATAGTTGGAATTCTACTGCCATCTAGTGTTACTGTTTGGAAATTACATCATTTTTGAACATAATGTTAAACAGAACTGCATAGCCTAGAGCCAAATGGTATATTGCTTGTCATAAATAAAGTAAAATAATAATAATGTTTATGTATGTGTGTGGGTTTAAAGTGTCAACCCTGTGGCTATTGGGTAAAAGTATAATCACTGCACCACTGTAGTGACGCAGTGATGAAAAATTAGGACTGTTACTATAGTAATAAGCAACCGAAAATAGAATATTTTATCATTTCAGTGTTGAAAAATCCTCAAAATGTTGCCCATAAACAGGAAATTAAACGTTAAAGGCTGATTACATTTAATAATTATAGTTATAATTACTGTTACTTCCTCAAAAACAGAGCTGGAGTTGTGTTTTGTTTCATTCACACGTTTGAGTATCTCTTTATTATTAGTCTGTCAGCATTTCCAAAACTCAAAATGCTGTTCCACCTTGTGATGTCATGAAGTGGTAGTTTTCAAGTTAACAGCTCCTTTATTTATTTATTTTTTTTACCTTTAATGCAGTAGAGATTGGCAATTCTAGAGCTGAAATTATCCAAATGACTCTACTGAACATCTCAAGATCTGTTTGTGATGAGGAAACATTATAACACACAAAAAAAATAACGTTAAATGTGCCTTTAAAAGTGACAGCGATAAGAACACACGGAGACTTTGTGTAAATCCTTGACTTTATTGAGGGACTAAGGTGTGAGCCGTTACATAAACAGTGAGGTAATAGTTCAATACGTCTATGAGTATTTCAAGTTACTAAGTTTCAAATGTCTTTCAAATGTTGTTTACAAAAATATCCACGTTTGTTTGGAACAGGCCCGAGGCACCGCGCGCTTCCTTTTAACTCGGCAGTTTTCCTTTCACTGCGTCTTTGTTAAAATGCGTCCAAAATAAAAACGACGAAAAGAGTTACTGGATGGAATTCACCAAACAAAAATGTGTAAGAAACTGAAAACATTGCACTTTCGATGAATGAGAAAAGCACACTGAAATGGTTTAGACAGACTGACACGGTTAGAGTTCAGAGTTGAAGATACATTATGGATCTTTTCTACTATCTGTTGTCTCCATGGAAATATGAACACTTTTACTAGAATGTTCCACAATATGACATTACAACTACTTGCATGTGCAAAAAGCATAGTAGTTTAACATTGAGTGGGGTCACCTCTACGCAGATCTGACCTGTAACTTGGCTTTACTGTGAGATATTCCAGTAAATGTTCATATTTCAAGCAGGTAATTACGACACCTTCACCAAAAGTTACGCAATGTATCTTTTAATATTGACAGTATTGAATGGCAAAAAACGAGTAATGCTTATGTTCTTAAAAGCAGCTGTTATTATATGTCAGTTATTGTTGCGAGATAGGGCCAGTGCCTTGTTAAAGATCTAGAATATTAAAGCATGTCAGTATGAGATAAAACTAGGACATTTCAGAATAAAATAGTTGTTTGAGTTGAGAAAACATTAAAATAAGTTAGTCGTACTTTGGCACAATTTGACACTATTTCAGAAACGTACTTGGGCGGATGTGTTTTGTTAAAAGTGAAAATTTTAAAAAATCTTACATGAATCAGTTTTACACAAGATGGACTCACAATCTGGACTAAAACAGGTTTAACCGCCCAGAAATAAACCTGGTCTTGACAAGGTCTAAACAAGGTCCAAACCAGATCGAAACCAGGACTAAAGCTCCTCTGACAGCAGCAGACCTAGAACACCCCACAAGAGCTGTACCAAACCAGGACTAAGCTCCAACCGCCCGCTCTAACCCTGAACTAAACCAGGATCTAACCTGAGACTAAACCAGGTTTAACCCAGATCTTAGGCACTCCACAAGAACCACAGTTTTGGAGGTCTGACTTAGTTGTTTGAGCAATTCAGTTCTTACCCATTTTAACACACTGACTCAAAGGACTGAACGTTAACATGCTCCTGGTATCTCCCACTAAAAGGAGCCAGGATGAAGAGTCCATTTTAGTAGAATCACCGGTTTATGTTATACTTTATGTTATGGTTCATGTCATGGTTCATGTCATGGTTCATGTTATGGTTTACGCCAGAGGTGTCAAACTCATTTTGGTCCGGGGGCCGTATCCAACCTACTTTGGTCCCAAAGGGGCCGAAAAAAAAAAAAAAAAAAGGCATATATGCCCCAAAAATAGCAATAAGTTCAAATATTTGTGCAGAGAAACACAAATCTATTACAGAAATTGATGAACTCTTTCTTTTACAAAATATTATAATATTATGAACAACCTGAAACTTTAAGAAAAATGCAATTTCAACCCAATGTTTTAACATGAACTTGTATGTAAATAGGAATAAGTTAATTTTTCTTGGAAAATCCTGCACTCGGCTCCACTTTTCTCATGTTGGACATTTTTCTGATGAGGGTGTCACGGTCAACAGTCAAAACGATCGTCCTTTAAGAGCGTTTGGAAAGAGACAAGTCTTCATTTGTGCTGCTCTGGTGGGAGGGGCCACGTACAGAGGCACTGGAGATGCTGCTGTGATAAACACCACAGAAAATTAACAATATTTTAATAGAAAATATAATTCAAATATTTTAGTAGAAAATCAGCTGAGGGCCAGATTAAAGGTCTTGGAGGGCCGGATCCGGCCCCCGGGCCGCATGTTTGACACCCCTGGTTTAAGCTATGATTCATGTCATGGTTAATGTCACGGTTCATGTCATGAATCAGGTTATGGTTAATCACATTTTGTAGTTTTTTTTTTACTGGCCTTAAATGTCACTTTTGCTACAATGATGGTAAAAAGTAACTTAACATAAAAAAGCAAAGCATTTGTTTGATGAGGCCCTGTGCAGAGTGCTGTATCTCCTCCAGAAGATAGAGTGGCTGTTGACAAACTGTCAAATTAAGTAGATAAGCCTTAAAAACAAGGGTATGAGGAGATATTTCTGCACTCTTCTGGTTCACTGTACAGCCCATTCATGTTTTGTGCAATATTTGAACTTCAACCAAGACGTGTTCAGGCACATTTGAGCTTAACTCTCACGGACTGCACAATCTTTTCAATATAATCAAGAGAAGTTGTCCACATCACCCATCTCAAGCTGAATGATGCATTGTGTAACATTTCAGGTGGAGGGTCCATCAACTCGTTTCCATGGAGATATTACAGCTTTACTAAGAATGTTCCACAGTATGACATTCAATTACAGGTGTTTTTTAAGTTCTACAAAAATAACTATAAACATCCGTTCTTACAGCGGTCGCCTATCCACAGATCTGACCTGTAACCGCGCAGACCTGCTTGTCATCATGGAGATAGATAAGTTTAATGCCATAGTGCGGAACATGTCAAGTAAAACAAAAGCAGAATCTCTATGGTAGTGATACAATACTAACATTTCAAGATCATTCCCAGGCTATTCAAGAAAGGTCCAAAGGTTTTTTTTAGTATCGATACTTGCTCAAATGAGTATCTGTAACTGATTTTCGATACTTCTGACAACCCTTCACCAGAAAAGTTACACAATGCATCTTTACACATAAAAAAAAAGTCACAATTACAAACCCAACATCACACAGAAGGAATGGACAGATAGAGGCCAATATGAAACCAATGGCTTTTCCCTTTTGAACCAGATGAAGAGCTGGTTACGTTAAAGTGATCTGACAGCTGACCCTGGCGTCCATAAACTTCAAAATTAGGACAAAACTTTAAAATCTCTCATCTCTCGAAGCGAAGATAGTGTTTAGGAGACTTCCGGAGAGGCCAGTCTTTGCCTCGCGCTCTTGGGCCTGGACCTCAGAGGCATCTGGTTGGTCTCGGGTCTGGTCTCGGAGTCTGCGGGGGTCTTGGGTTCCTGGGTCTCAGCCTGGGGGGTCGTGGCGTCGCTCACGAGTTCGCGCAGGAACTTGAACTTGGACAGGAAGAGCTGCCACACCACGTACCAGCCTGAAGGGGGCAGAGGAGGGCAAAAAGTGAGTAAACGGTTACAATTTAAAGGTTGTTTAGAGGATTTTTTAAGGGAAGAGAAATACAGCGACAGTCCTTTTTCAAATGTTCATGCCTGACACCACCATCCTCCTCCACAGCTCCCTCAGTAGAAACATCTCCTCCCGCCTCTTTACTCTAGAAATCATGCTTGTTTAAAGCCAGTGCATGTTCAGAATTACTGTTGAAGTGACCTATCTAGAAGTAATTTAGCGTCCGACACGTCAGTTTTTAGACCCTTCGTCTGCTTCATTCGAGCCATCG
This sequence comes from Boleophthalmus pectinirostris, assembly GCF_026225935.1. Taxonomy (NCBI): domain Eukaryota; kingdom Metazoa; phylum Chordata; class Actinopteri; order Gobiiformes; family Gobiidae; genus Boleophthalmus; species Boleophthalmus pectinirostris. Next base: position 3,275,050 of record NW_026571175.1, read on the forward strand.
CTGGAAGAAATCTCCAAGAATCACCTCAGTTTGTCTTTGCTCCTTTTCCCCTTCTCTTCTTCTTTCAGTGACCTCAAAAACTGACTTTCTTTTGCGAACTGGTCGTGGATTCTCGTCCGCCATTGCAACAAACTTTGTGCGACAGTTTGAAAAAGCCTCTAAGAGCCGCTGCATAAACCACGTAATCTCCGTGCGCCGATGAGTCAGTTACACCAGAAATGTAGGGAGTTTGATTGACAACCTAACAGCCAATAGAAAATGAGGGAGCCTCGTTTTCCATTGGCTGATGTTTATCTGGCCTCACTACATCCACAGTTGATTGATTTTCATTCTTTTTTTTTTTTTTTTTGATCATCATAATTACAAGGCTGCTGCATCTCTGTTGTGGTATTTTAAACTTTCACTGACAATCTGAAACTAAAAGAAAAACCTGGACACAACCTTTTTCTTGATGTTTACTACTTTCTACATTTTAAAAACATAATGATGACGGCAAATATATAATCCAAAATATATGAATATATATGTGTGCTTTCAGGCTGTGGCTCCCAAATTATGGAATGCCCTGCCCCTAGTCCTACATGAAACAGACTCTACAGACTCTTTTAAAAAGCAGCTCAAGACACTGCTCTTTAAACAGGCTTCTAGTTGTCTGTATCTGTAATTCCTCTGTTCTTGTTTATGTTGTTTTTATGTTGTTTTTTGCTCTGTAAAGCACTTTGTGATTTTTTTTTTTAATCTGTGAAAGGAGCTATATAAATAAAGATTTACTTACTGTACTTACTTACTTACAGTATTAATATCGTGGGCTGCTGTATCGATATCACCAAGCGTCTTTTTTGGTGTATTTCACTAAATTATTTTGTTACAGTGCTACAGTTTTGTTGTTTGTGTGTGTTTTATATCAGTGTTGCTCAAGAAGTGGTTTAACAAAGACTTTTAGAATCACAGCCATGATTTAGCCTTTATTTTATATTGAACCATATCGAATCAATCAATCAAGAGATAAGTAGCATCAAGTTTTTCACCAAACTTCTGTTCTGTGTTGCTCAATTAGCTGCGTCTCTATGTCCTGTGTCCAAAACACTCGCCGGTGCCATCGTCCTCCACAACCTCATATCCTGCTTCCGCTTCTGTGTTCTTGCATGTTCAGTCTGACAGATTCTGGCAAATCGGCTCATGGAACGACTTCAGCATAGCGAAACCCTCACGAGAGGCGACTGGATTTCAAACAAGTTTGATTTTCTTGCAACCTATGAATGTTTACTCCCCATGTTTACTACACGAAGCACGACACACGATGAAGCCAAAACTCGGCCCGATCCCCAAAATAGTCGCACAAGTGAAAAATCAGCTCAAAAAGGGTCAAAAATTGCATAGTGTACCCCCGGCTTTATGTGTCGAGGTATGTATCGCAGCAGAAATTTCTGAATGATCCCCAGCCCTAGTGGTGAAATTTGTATTGTGAAGAAAAGATTTCTCTCAATCCATCTTTTTGTAAATGAATGTGAGTTCTACCTGAGACCAGATCAGTCATTAACATGTGTAAAGGCTCAACAGACACAACTGTCCCCACCCACATGAAACTATGTGTCATCCTACCTGTCCTCAAATGGAAGTGATTAGCACAAATCTGTGAAACAAAAGACACTGCTTTGATATGTATGTAACTTGTATTTCTTCTATTATACTCAGATGCTCTGGGGGGAGATGGAGAGATGAAGTGACTGAAGAGAGGAGACTCAGGAGAGGCTGTTGGTCTCTAGGCCCTGTCCATATCTGCTGTAACAAGAATAAACCTTTGTCTGTAGTCCAAAAACTCATCAGGCTTCGCAAATGGATGAATCATTTATCATCAAGAGATACATAAGTTTTTCCACAAAAAGAAAAACATGGAATGAAGGAGTAAAAATGAGGGAGGCTTCAGTAGCAAAAAGAAAGAAAAAAATCAAATTTATTGGTCTCAGTGAGAAGTTTAGATCTTCTTCTTGCTGTGTCTGTGGGCGGGATTTACTCACTCATTTCCTGCAGAATCAGAAGAATCAGAACACAGAAGAAGGAAGCGACGCGTTCTTCAGACAGATTCTGATCAATATACACTTGCACAGCCTCCATCACGATTATGCATCTCAACTTTAGAGCTCGCTGTTATTATTTGCATATTTTAACCTTATTATCAAATGTTATCAGCTTGCAGCAGACAAGTCCTTTCACTTTCCACGGATAACAACAGTGTTATCAGTGGAAAGTGAAATTAGTCAACAGTGACTAATTTCACAGCCTGATATAAGTTTCCAAAACATAGAACTAGTGTTGCCACGATACTAACATTTCCAACTCAATTTCAATACTAAGGAATAGACTTGATACACAATACTGATTCTGATACACGATGATAATAAAAAACTCTTTTTTGACAATACAATTTTCAACTTTAAAACATAGTACTTTCTTTTTTATTCCCATGTGTCTTATATCTATGTAAGCCCTCAGTGGTCCAGGTAAATTTCATAGTGGTCCATGTGCTGATACAGCTCCAGATCATTCTAAAGACATTCAGGAAAGCTTCATTTCATTTCTGACAAACCTACAGAGAACAATGCTTGAGCTTCCAAATATTGCTTAAAAGCTTGGAAAATGAAGGATCAGTCTAGGATGAGATAATAAGAGAGCAGGGATGGGACAAGATCTCGTGCCACAAGATCCCGCGAGACAAAAAGGGGAAAAATTATCTTTTGAGATTTTTTCCCCATTTGGATTGGATAAAAAAAGGTTAAGTGCTGGTGGGTTGCATCTTTTGAGAAGCTGCAGTTCCAAAAAGTACTGCTAGAATGAAAACAATGAAGTAAATCTGAATTCTGAAGCCAACTTTGCGAACTAAATCGGACTATTTACATATTTGAAATTATGTCAAAATATCGTTTTGTTATGTTCTCATGGACCCAATTTCGTCTTGTGTAAATTCTGTCTCGTCCTACCACGATAAAATAGCATTTACATTTACAACAGCTGCACAAACTAATCTCATTTTGTGACTTTTCTTTCCAATTGAGTTTTCCAATTGCGATACATGTTTAAAACATAAGATTCTGTTCAGACTAGGGCTGGGTATCATTAAGAAGTTGCCAATACGATACATACCTCGACGATACATACCTCGATACAGTGGCATTTCAATTCGATTTGATACAGTTAAAAAAAAAAAAAAAAAAAAAGGCTAAATCTTGGTTGTGATACTAAAAGTCTTTGTGAAACCACTTCTTGTGCAAAGTGAATGTTGAAACACAAACATTTTAGTCTTAAAATAGTGAAAATGTCAAACGTGTCGAACGAGTTTCCTTCCTCTAAACCAGGGGTGCTCAATACGTCGATCGCGACCTACCAGTCGATCGCCAAGGTCGTGTGGGTAGATCGCCGTGTCTCGTCTCAGACTCACGTTTGGACTCGGTCTTGTCTCTCACTCAAGGTCTGACACTCAACAAGTGTGATCATATTTCATTACGGCCGCTGCTGTTGGCAATAAACTTGTAGCGGGTGCAGGAGCGTGTGGGGCGTCTCAGTGCAGCCTGTGCGCTCATTTGAAACCCGCGGAGACTCTACGGCACATCACAAACACACATGCTCCCTATGCACGGCTCGTCTGCGACAGCGCGTGCCCTCGTGTACCAGCGTGCATCACAGAAAAAGTGTGAGCCCCCCCTGCTCTAAAGAAACAACAAAACTGTAGCTGTAACAAAATAATTGAGATAAACCAAAAAAATACTCTTGCTGATATATCGATACAGCAGCCCACGATACCAAAACTGTATCATCATATTAAACTATATGATATTTCGATATTTTTGGACACCCCTAGTTCAGACAGCACATTGTAAACAACTCCAGAAGCAAGAACATTGGAGAAGACTGAAATATGAACTAACAAACTAATACAGGAATCCTATGCATTCAGATCATGTTTGTAGAAGTCTAAACTACAGGGTGAGCAGCTTTTACACAGAGTAAAACCTCATGGAGGCACAGGGAGGCATCTGACACACAGGAACATTCTAGAGATCTAAACTAGTATAGGTACAACAAGGGTTTTCCATTCAAAATCTGTACACAGAACAATGTATTAATCAAATAAGTGCACAAACTCAAATTACAGTTTCCGTTTCACGGTGTAGAGTCAGCATTCTCAAAGGAGTGACTGATTAAGCATCTGCACAAACATGAGCCTGTGGTCTCTGCTGAGGTAAAAATAGAAACCTCCAAACTACTGCAGTAACTAAAGGACATTCAGTACACGTTTGCCACCTCATACTTCTATATACACGTCTGAAATACTTGCTGTTACGTAACCAGGAAGTCTTACCCAATTACAGTAAAATGCACTGTCATTTAATGGTCCCATATTACACAAAATTGATTCTTATGAGCCATGAGTCATGTTAGAATGTTGTCATCTCATCAGAAAAAAACCTGGAGTCATGTTTTGTTTTCATGTTTGAGTAGTTCTTTATTATTAGTCTGTCAACATGTCCAGAACTCAAAATGCTCTGCTCCACCTTGTGATGTCATGAGTTTTTAAGTCAGTAGTTCCTTTTACCTTTAGTTCAGTAGAGATTGGTAATTCCAGGTGTGAATTCATCCAAATTATTTTAGTGAAAGTGTATAGAGTTTAAAATTCATATATTTTAGTCCTATATGTTATGTAGTCATATTTTTTTCATCATTAGTAGAGCTGGGTATTATTAAGATGCTGCTTATACGATACGTTAAGTTTTTCAATACAGTGCACTTTCAATTTGATACGATATATTTCAAAACGATTCAATTTGATTCAGTGAAAACCAAAGGCTAAGTCATGGCTGTGATACAAAAGTCTTTACTTAGTCCGCTGAGTTTGTGCAAAGTGAATATGAAAAACGACATTTTACTCATCAAAACAGTGAAAATGTAAACACAATTATAGATATTACACCAAATAATTTAGTAAAATACACCTAAAAAATACTCTTGGTGATATATCAACACAGCAGCCTATGATATCGATACTGTATCATCAAATTAAACAACACAATTTATCGATATTTCAATAGTTTTGCACACCCCTAATCATTAGTATTATTTATGCATAGAGTACATAGTACATATTTTCAACACAGAGGAATGTAAATTATCTTAAATGCTGTCTTAACCATCACCCTAACAGATGTTTGATAAACACAGTGGAGCACTTCCTGTATTACCAAATGACATCACAAGGTGGAACAGAGTGTTTTCAGTTTGAGAGAAGAACATGTCAAACATGAACGAAACAAAACCCAACACTGTTTATGTTTTCGATGAGGACACAAAATTATAAAATAAATCAGAAAAAAGCGTAAAATTAGCCATTTATGTAAAAATACTCACCAAAAAGCATAAAAAGCAGGGCGCAGATGAGCGTAGCCACAATGACCAGCAAAGTGAGTCCCACGCTTTGCCACATGTTTCACTTCTCCTGCGGCATCAGTCAGCACAAACACCGGCTCCTCCGTCTCTTTTAGCCCGGATCACGTACACGGACACGGTCGGAGGACACAGAAGCCCCTGAGCCTCAGCAGACCTACGGACGTGCGCTTGTTTGTAGCGAGGCGGTGGCTAGCTGCAGTTAGCTCCTGGCAGATTGCAGCGGGTAAAATGTGCACAAAAAGGCGCTAAATGTAAAACAAACAGTGACACGAGCTAAATGCCACGGTCACGGAGGGAGTAAAGTCCTTTCACCGTGGGCTACATAACTGCGGCGGGAGTTGGAGGCTCAAATGGAGCAGAGAAAGAGGACACAAAACTGGGTTAAGACAACATCAGCGTCACCAAAGCGAGACTTACTGCGGCTGCGCGGTCAAAGGGGCGTGTGGGTAATGTAGTCAGATTGTTTAAATTTGTAAAAATGGTGAGATACGAAATGTTTTTGTGTTTATATATATATATATATATATATATATATATATATATATATATATATATATATATATATATATATATATATATATATATATATATATACACACATACACATATTTAATTTATATAAGTTCGCTAAGTTGGAGCTTAATGAAGATCTATGAAAGAGCCTGAAGTTTGGAGAAAATTTGACGTCAATAAGTTAGGGCTGTCGCAATAACCTCAAAAGTGAATCACCGCGGTACTAAGAGGCCGACTGCAATGGAGGTTGGGCCACCGCGATCACCGCACATGACCAACGTGACGCGAGCCAGAGTCCTGCACAGGTTCTGCACCCGCCCGAACCCATTAACATACCACCCATCACCGCCCGTGCCTGTGATAACCCAGGACTAACCCAGGACTAACCCAGGACTAACCCAGGACTAACCCAGCACTAAGGTGCACCCGTGTAGACTGTCTGGTGACCGCAGGCGAAAGGACTGGCGCAGAGCTCCATGCCGCACGGAGTTAAGTGCGGCCATCGCCCAATCGCGCTCTGTGGACACCTGTTCCATGTCGTCATATTGGACAACACACTTTTGGAGACAAAACCAACAGGACAGTGGATAGAGGACACACTGTGCTCCTCTGGAGAAGTTAAGAGGCTTGTTATCATTAGTTCTGGGCAAATCACAGGTAAATGTTATAGTGTTAACAGTTAAATAGTGTATAAATCAACTTGTGGGTGCCACGGAGGCTCTTCGGTGTTCTGTCGTGTGCTGTAGGAGCGGTGCTGATGCCATGTGTTTGTGTTGTGACCTCAGCTTCTTATTGTAATGTTGCTGATGTTGTTGAAGCTGGTTGTGAGAGGTAGACCAGGTTGTGTTGTTGGGGCTGGTTGTTGAGGCTGGTTGTTGGGGCTGGGTGTGAGCGGTGTGTTTCATTGTGTTATTGGAGCGGGTTGTGAGCGGTGTGTTGTGTTGAGGGGCTGTGCATTGTGCTCTGATAGATATCGTTCAATAGTGACCAAAATGACTGTCTGTTTCTGGCATTCGTTATAATATTATAGAGCCTATATATAATACATATATTTATAATATATATTTATAATTTTGGCTTAGGCACCCCCCAAAAAATGATACCACCGCTGTTACATGTTGCAGAAGACGTCATATTTTTAATGGCCAATAGTCTCTATTCACGCTTACATCACAAACCAGGAAGACATTTGGAAACATGTGATGACAACTTCCTTTGGGTTCTGTTTGTGGTAGTCTGACAAAATGTAGGAAAAATGAGAAAATGTGTCAGTTTTCTTCACCTTCATGTCATTGTAGCCTTCCGTTCAACAATTCCAACCATACCTCAGTTTTCATCATTTCCCCACTGACACACAACTCTGAGTGCACTGGTACATGTGATTAGAAGAGATGAGGGGTCAAATTCCAGATGATTCCAAACAGCACATACACCTGCAGTCTTCATTTTACCACTAATCACATTTACTTCAGTGGGTTTGATCACAGTCGGTCAGCGAGCCCAGTGTCAGGAAGTTGTCATCGCATGTTTCCAAACGTCTTCCGGGTTTGTGACATAAGCGTGAATAGAGACTATGGGTCTGATCTTGCCCCCAGTCTTAGCACTTGGCACAACTGTGGGGTGTGGAGTCCTAAACAGTCGGTGTTTCGTGCCTGAACATCAGGTGAATGGAGCAGACTGATGGGTGGTGTGACACGTTCAGTGAATTGCCAGAATCGTAAAAATAAATACCAAACGAGTGGACTGAAAAACAACATGTAACATTCTCAAGACTTCTTTTATTTTTAAATATATTAGGATGATAAATGCTTAACATTCCTAACATGTTTGTGTGCTGTGTGGGGAGTCGTCCGGATGCCCTCCCACAGCAGAGCACAGCCCCTCGCCTGCTCCCTGTATCGGCTCAGCTCTGCTCTACAGTTTGGTTTGACGTGGATCTGTACAAAAGCTGCTCATTCACATGAGGCCGTTTACAGCGATGTCCTAAAGTCTGTTTTCTTACTCTGTCTGTGTCCTAATACTGCCATGTCCATTTCCTCACATTCTCACGGCCGGACCCATTTTACATGAAACGGGGAGGAATCGTGTATCTATTAAAATAATAATCAAACAATCTCATCACAAATAATAGTAATAATTTTAGACTGTGACCCTTTTCACAGCTCATAATCGTCAGTTCTGCTCTGCTCTAGCTCCTCTTCATGTGCCCGGAGGAGAAAAGAGCACTACTGTATGTTTAATGGGCAGGGAGCCACCAGAAGTAACTAGCTGGGCTAAACTAATCTGGAGACCTGACCTGACCTGACCTGATCTGGAGTTATTTTAATAAATCCATGTTGGAGACATGCGCCATTGAGCACGGCCCATTGAATTTAATTGGTAGACATGTTTAGACCTCGGGGCTTGGGAGGAATAAGCACTAACCACGAATCATCTGTAGACATGTGCTGTTGATGGATAAATAATGGATTTTTTCATTGTTGCCAAATGGCATCAGCAGAAAGAGAGACTCCTGGCTGCTGTCATTTAGGCTCTGCTAATCAATCATGAGCACTTTGTCCATGAAGAGAAATGAAACAAACTGAGCAGTGACATACAGTAGTATTAAAAAGCTCAAACAAAAGTGTCAGTGCAGCTCAACAGGTCAGTGTCAGGGCAGAGTGAGGAGAGTAATATCCCGCAGGACAAAAGTGTCCCTCATCGGTGTCCTGCAGCATCACAGCAGCCTCCAGGGGGCGCCAGGGTGAGCTCAGGAAAGCCTCTCCTCAGCCTCACTCTCTCAGCTCTCTGTGGTTTCGTTCAGATATTCTTTCCAATTGTTTCTTCTAGAACATCTTCTGACACATTTGGTGTAGAAAGCCTGATGCACTGCTGTAAAAGATAATTAGTTTATGTCATGATGATGATTATAATAATAACAATTATAGCAAAATTAAACAATAATAACCATAATAATAATAATTATAATCATAATTATAATCATAATCACCATAATAATCAAAATAATAAAGTCTTATATGACACTTTTCCAGATGCTCAATGTCACTTTATAATTTAGTGCATTATTCTTCATTCACTTCATACCTAATGGTGCTACACAGCCAAAACTGGAGGGTTAAAATTTCAGGGGGAAATGGTGAAATTAGTTATTTTTAACACAGAAAGTGTTATTTTAACTATTTGAAAGTTCATATGGTTAAAGTTAAATCAGTTTCCCTTAGTGTAAATTTGGCCCCTCCTGCCCACCACTTCAATCTCCCACGAGAGAAGACCAGTTTGAACCAGTTTTGTATGTCATTTCATCTTAAATTAACTAAAATAAAGTGTAAAAAATAAAACACCTCTGTGTGTTGTTTATCTAAATTAGGATAACTCTACAAAGAGTTATCCATTTACTCTGAAAATGTTAATATAATTCTTGATTTCAGGGGTTAAACAGGAATTTTAGTGAAGTGTTAAATAAGCTCTGGAACAGATTGGACTCATATAAACCTTGAGAAAATGTTCACATTTTTAACACTCCACTTTTTGCTGTGTACTATTAAAGTTTTGCATCTACATCAAAAAACCACATAACCTGGTGTTGATGCTGCCATACTGGAGGTCAAACTATCCATCTGGACAAATGTGTAGTATTTGTGTGTGATAAAATTTGAAACAACAATGGTTTTGAGCTGTGTTGCTGTTGGCTATTCTGGCCAGAGTTAATCTGCTAAAGAAGGAGGCCAAAGTATCTTTCTATCAGATCCCAGCTGATAAAGATCGTAGACAGAGGTGGAGAGCGACATAAAAACAAAGGGATGGAGCCCACTGAGTACAGCCCTCTGTCAGTCAACAATTCATTTCTGGTGAGGGACCATCTCCACACAAACAAAAGTATTTTTTTCATCAGTGTACCGGCACGGAATCCACTCTCTCCCACCCTCCGTCCTCACCTTTAGCCGTCAAGGTATCCCCCCACACCAGCCCTCTATTTCCACTGTCCCAGGCAGCTCCGGTTCTGATTTTGACCCCCACTTCCCCTGGCTGTTCTCAGGAACAGATGTGATGTTTGGTGATCAACAAAGATCTCACACATCCCCTCTACAAAATATTTATTTGCTTCTAACTCCCTGTAGTTTTTCAGTTCTTGGTTGGTGTAGGATGATGTCAAATGAATTAATTAGTTGTAAATATCTGGATACTAAAGGTTGGGCACAGAGCGAGCGTTTATCTATTCAACAACCCAGGAGGACGACTTTAGCTTTATATCTTTCTAATGACGAGTGATCTAACGAGCTGGGAGTTTCAGTTTTATGTCATTTGTGCTGTTTAAAGTCGCCATAATGATGATTATATGATTATACTGAAATAAACTGAATAATCCCAGTCTTGACCTCCAGTATAGCTGCCAAAACATTAAATCACGTGGCTGCCACGTCACACGCAAATCCTTAATTGTAGCCACATTTGCCCTGGGACAGACTGACATTGACCCTTCGACCACCATCAACACTCACATACCACATTCATACTAGACAATACAGGTGAAGTGTCTTGCCACAAGACACAACCACAGTTTTGACACTGGCTGCAGTTACACGTCCAACAAAGACTTCTGGAGTTATTCTTATTATTAAAATGACGTGTAAGTAATTTACATGTCAATCTTACCTACAGAAATCAGAATAGAATCACATTTGGCACACCTCTGGCACACCTCTGGCACCTGGCGTTCCCTGCTGTCTCATCCAAATCATACCCAAGCCCAACCCTGCCCTGCTTTTAATCTGACAGGCTTTGACAAGATGTTTGGATCAGACATGCTCATAGACCGTGAAATTACAGGGTGCAGAGAATTTGATTATTAATAGGCAGGGCATCTGGGTTTAATGCCGTTATAGGTTGTTAGTCTTTGTTTTTGCAAAACAAAGATGATGAGATGATTATGTGAGCAGTGACGGAAGAAGGAAGTTTTATGACTGGAGCATTAAAACATTATGACAGTTGATAAAACTTAATTCCATCTGACATAACTCCATTCTGACAGAGGACAGGGACACAAGAGCAGACAAGCCAGGGAACTTGTACAGCGAAGAGATTTTCATGGCACTGTTCTTTCACTAAATGACTATTAAACAAGTCTTAACTTTTTTGCCTATAACTTATGACAGTGATTCTCCAACTTTTCACACCAAGCAAAGAAGAAATGTGTGATTTTCTCAGAACCAAGCCAGGTCTAAACTGGACTATTCTAGATCTAAACAAGGTAGGGTGACCAGATGGGATTGGCTGAAATTCAGAACGATGTTTTGTTACTATTTATTTATTTATTATTATATACATATATCTTTTTTTTCCATTAACATTTCTGACACAAGAAAACAAAGTAAAACTCATCAACTCAAAACGTCATCATGGAAAAATAACAATGCACACATGCCAGCCGGCGATTCATCACTGCACATTCACTGTCCTCAGACCTAATTGTAGAATGTCAAAAAAATAAAAATAGATAGATTGTAGTCGGCCGGTCAGCAGCAGTCAGAGCTGTGTGCAGTCGACTCAACCTCTGTACCAATAGTTTTTAATATTTATCACTCAGTATTTTGTTTGAGTGTCATTTTTGGAACATTTAGGGACGGATTTGGGATTTGGGATTCAGGATTCGGGACAACAGCTTAGATTTCGGGACTGTCCCAATTTTTCAGAACGTCTGGTCACCCTATAACAAAGGCTTAAAGGAGCACTGTGTAACATTTCTATTAGATGGTCCACCACCTGCTTATCTACGTGGAAATGTTATTGCTTTGTCTAGAATGTTCCACAGTACAGATCGATCACAAGAGAGACGAGCAGGTTACAAAATTGCACTACGAATAAATGCTAGATGGATGTGTTCAGTGTCATACCTGGGAACATTTCAGCAAAACGATAACATCTCCATGGAGACAAGCAGGTGGCAGACCCTCCACCAGAAAAGTTGCACAGTGCACCTTTAACTTGGTCTGAACTAGATCTACACAAATGCTGTAGTTCAGACCTGGAGTTGTGTTTTGTTTCATTCACACAAACACATGTATTCTGAGTTCTTCTCTCAAAAGGAAAACACTATGATCCACCTTGTGATGTCACATAGGAATACAGGAAGTGCTCCACTGTGTTTTTAAACTGTATACACCTTCAATAGAATCATTTGGACAATTTCAGCTCCAGAATTGTCAATCTCTCCTGAACTAAAGGTAAAATGAGGTTTGGAGATGTAGACAGACATAATAACCCCTTCCACCTCTGTTAACCTCTATAAAGTCACTTATTTGCTCTCAGGCTGCCTCAGCTGTCCTGGCCAAAACTGTTTTGAAATCTGTACTTGTCATGATTCCTTTCAATAAAACAGAAAGTTACATGAACGGGGCGAAAAACCCCGTGAGTGAAGGTGTGATCTCCAAACCACAAATGAGAAACAAGCAGGATTCCCCCAAGGCCTGAACAGTTTAGAACATGCCAGGCTGTCACTCACATTTGTATGACACATGTATGACAGCATTCACTTCTCTACTACTACTACTACTACTACTACTACTACTACTTCTTCAATTTTGTTCATCTACTTGTACTTGAGTACTCATATGAAAAGAGTTAAACTTGTGTTTGGACTTGCTTTATACCTAAATGACGTGTGTGTGTTTAAAGGTCCTGTGTTATGTAAAATGTCTCTTATGAGTTTTAAGCCAAGTCAGAATGTTGTTCTCTCATCAAAAGCAAACCCATTCCAGAGACTAAAAAGAATTTGTGATTCTGAAACAGAGTTTGAAACCCAATCTAAAGATATGTACGAAAGATTTCAATGTAGAGGCTTTGGAAAGCGCATCTTGAACCGGGCTGCATTAAAAGCAAAATCTCTGGAAAGAACACAGCTTCCTAAAAGAGTCCTAAAACCACAGCTGAAAACAAGTTATTTGTCTCTATAAGGCACAGCAACCTTACATATGCCATCAAAAACATGATAAAGAAAAACTGGAACATTCTTATAAGCGACCAGTCACTGGCATCTCTTTTCTCTGACCCTCCATCATTTGGTGTGTGAAGAGCACCGACTTTAAAGGATCAACTTGTGATAAACTATCTCCCAGCAGAAAAAAAGACATTCTTTCCCAAACCAGTGGGTACATTTCAATGCAGTACTTGTAATCACTGTGCCCATATTAATAAATGTACTTTTTTTAAAGACTCTTCAGGCCAAAAAACTTTCACATGTCGTCACTTTGCAAAACTGTAACACTACATATGTGGTCTATTGTTTGGACTGTAACTGTGGATGCTTCTATACAGGACGGACTAAACAGAGACTCAAGGATCACTTTTGTGAACATAAAAACGCTATTAGAACTAAAAACCCCAATTACCCAATGGCCCTACACTTTCAATCTTCCACTCAATGTAAAGTCAGTCTCTTAAAAGTCATGGTCATTGAGGTAGTTCCTCCAAACATCAGAGGGGACGACAGACTCCAGCAACTGTCAAAAAAAGAAACTTTCTGGATCGTGAAACCTTAAAGGCCACACAACATCCAGGCCTGATGATGTTTCTCTGAAACTTAATTTTTTTGAGTGATTCTTTTTTGTAAATGACACTTTTTTTGCACCTGTGATTTTCAATTGTCTATGTATTTCATATGTGATGGACACACCTACTTTCCTCCAACACGTCTTGTTGTTCTTGTTGTTGTTTGGTGGCTCTGCTCATCACTTATATATTCCTCATGGTTGGCCAACCTTTTCTTGTTTTGGGGTTTGTTCGCTGTCTTTTTCCTGCTGTCATGTGATGTTGTCATGTGATTAATTGATTGTATTTATTGACACCCAGTGTGTCTTGTTTTTACCACTTTGCCCTAAGAAAGACCATCTTGCTGGTCGAAACGTGTTGGTGTCTCTTCATGTAATAAAGAACTTTTAATATATTCAGTCGGAGTGTCTCGGGTTTGTACCTTACCCATTTTCACTTTTTCCTGTAAGGGAAGACCACTGTCTTAACCCTCGTAGAGCACCTGTACTGTTAGTTTTTTAATCTTTTAAGACCCAGTGAAGCGCTCTACCTCTCTTGTTTTATCTAAACCTGGACTTTGTTGTGTTTTCACACCCTTGACTAATCCTTTACTAATAACTGATTAACCATATACAGCACGTTTAAGACACCCAAAGCACTTTAAGGCAGTGTTCAT
>NW_026571175.1:3294201-3321701 GCF_026225935.1 Boleophthalmus pectinirostris
TAGGTTTTTTGTATGTATTTCATGTATAAGCCAAAGTTCGTAGACAAATACTGACGCTACGTACGCAATAAGACAATATTTTTGTTTTTGGACTAATTTTGCTTATTGCTGTTTTTTAATCTTACAATTAACTAACTGTAACAAGTTTGTGTTTCTTACATTAAGACAACAGTAGTAAAAGTAGTAGTAGTAGTAGTAGTAGTAGGCCTAGTTATTGTAGTGGTAGTAGTGTAATAGTAAAATGTTTTATCTACATTATAAAAGGCTTTAATTTCATTCTAACTACTTGTACTTCTACTTCTAGAGTATATTAATGTCTACTACTACTACTACTACTACAATGAATAGCATATTTGTGATTGTAATTATAATTCATATTTGGTAATGATATTTTTCTTAAAGATTGATTAATACTTGTAAGGTTGTGTATCATTATTTAAAGGTGCACTGCTTCACTTTTTGGTTGAGGATTCGCCACTTACCTGTCTCCATGGAGATATTACCGCTTTGTCTGGAATTTTGCACAGTGCGGCTTTAAACTTCCCGGTGTCTGTGGAGTCGAGCAGGTGCCGGACTCTTTACCAGAAAGGTCGACAGTGTGACTCTTTAGTATCTGAGACCTGCTTACTGTGGCGTCAGGGTTTAGTCGGGTCATTAAAAGGTACGAAACTCTGTTCTTTATGTATGTGCTTGAGTATCCCTGTGGTACCATAAAACATGACTGCTTTTGGTGCATGCGCAAAGTATCAGTCATAAAGTTAGTCCAGGTTTGGTCCAGGTTTGAGTTAAGACAATATACCATCGTCTCATGCCGTTGTTTTTCATTTACGTTGCACTGATCCAGCTTTTTCAGCTCTGATACTTAGATTTTTAAGGTGCACTGTGTAATGTTTTGGTTGAGGGTCTGGCAAATGCTTGTTTCTATGGAGATGTCATTTCTTTGTTTAGAATGACAGCTCCACCTTACATATATTGAATTACGGGTGTTTTTTTAAGATCAAAATACCTAGAAAAACAGACATTCTGACTTTGAGCGGCTTCGCAACTCCACAGATTTATCCTGTACCTTGGTCTCGTTTGGTCTCCATGAAGATATAAAGGTTTAATATCGTACTATGAAACAAAATACTCCTTTAAGTAACTGCCGATACCTGATATTACCAGTATAGAGATGGAAAATGGCGCTAATCCCCTTAAAACACACTTCACCTATTACGCAAGAGATCCAACTGGTTTGCATAACTGTTATCCTTTAAATCACTATGGAACCGATTTGCATGAACATGATCAAACTTTCTGGGCCAAAATCTGCTTGTAAATCATTTTATTACAACCAGTGAAAGGCCCAACCAGGGACTGAAACTGCAACTTTTCCAATGACAGCACCAACATTCTTAGTTTTTCTTTATATTTATCAATCACAAATTACAATTTCACTTTATTTTGTCTTATTAAGCAAATATTTTTGTAGTAATTGCCATGTGCCGCAAAAAAATCCTCAAATTTCTTCCTGAAAAGTGTGAACTCGATTAGAGACAACTGAATCTCCATCTGGCCCAGTTCAGCCTGATGTAAAGCGCGACGTCTTCTGCGTCAGGACTGATTGTATGTAGGTGTTGTATAGTTTTTATTTGTATTGGGACTAGGGATGAGCATGATTAGACGATTAATCGATAGTTGATTATTAAGAATTTTGTCGATTCCGTTCATTTTTAATCGACAAATGTGAATATTGGTTGCTGTGCGTAGTGTAGGGTGACCAAACGTTCGTTTTTTTTTCCTCGGACATGTCAATTTTCCACTTCCTGTCCTGGCCGTCCGGACTTTTTTTTATAAACTGACGCAAATGTCTGGGTTTTCATTTCCTTTCACTTGGAACATTAAACTGAGCATCTCTCGTAGCTCTCTGCACTCAGAAGGAGCGAGCAGACACAAACAGTCGGTCAGTCTGCAACACACTGAAGCACAAATACGCATTTAACGATGACTTGTACAAGAAATTCCCTGCTTTTCATCCCGGTCGAGACAAGTGGGAGATCATGTGCACAGTGTACAAAGCAGCACATATGTTTCGGTGTCCAGTGGTGGTGTTGGGGACCTCAAAGCACCAGGACACTGAAAAACATGAAAAAGCTTTGCCTGGTGTTTTTTTCTTTACTTAGTTTATGAAAATGAGCCATGCTCTTTTAAGTTTTGTGTCTGTGAGACGTGCGCCAATCTGCATTAAACACATTCTAATCTCAAACGGCTGATGTGGCTCTAGAGTGGTCACGGTTTATATGTCATAAAGTTGAATTTATTTATGTAGATTAGTAGTGCAGATAGTAATAATAATAATGATTATTTTAATATAAAAACATTAATGATTAATCGATCGTTAATTCTCCCGACGATTGATTAATGAAATTTCATCAAATGTCCATCCCTAATTGGGACAGTGCACAACAGGACATGAACCAAGACAGAAGTCACAGGAAAGATGCTGGTGCAGATGATAGTATGGAAGCTCATTGACACGTGTAATCCCTGAGCAGGTTGGTGGAAACACTGACAGTACAGACTCAGTGTGTATGGATCAGGCGTCTCCAACCTGTCGCTCAGGAGATACCAGCTGCTCTCCACACCCTTCAGAGGAGCTCGCCAAGGGATTTCTGAATACTAAGTGTTGTGTTGAATAGGAAATTTTGATTAAAAACCGCTGTAAATGTATCATGCTTAACCTTGTGCTCTGATAAACGGATAATGGTTTCTGTTTCATGAGCATCTAACTCAGGGGTGTCAAACATGAGGCCCGGGGGCTTGATCCGGCCCTCCAAGTCCTTTAATCTGGCCCTCGGCTGATTTTCTACTAAAATGTTTTAATTATATTTTCTCTTAAAATCTTGGTAATTTTCTGCAGTGTTTATCACAGCAGCGTCTCCAGCGTCTCTGTACGTGGCCCCTCCCACCAGAGCAGCACAAATGAAAGACTTGTCTCTTTCCAAACGCTCTTAAAGGACGATCGTTTTGACTGTTGACCGTGAAACCCTCATCAGAAAAATGTCCAACATGAGAAAAGTGGACACCTCCAAGAAAAATGTACTTATTTACATACAAGTTCATGTTAAAACTTTGTGTTGAAATTGCATTTTTCTTAAAGTTTCAGGTTGTTCAGAATATTATAATATTTTGTAAAAGAAAGAGTTCATCAGTTAAAAAAGATTTCTGTAATAGATTTGTGTTTCTCTGCACAAATATTTGAACTTATTGTTATTTTTAGGTGGATATGACATGAGTTTTCTGATCCGGCCCCTTTTGGGATCAAAGTCGGTTGGATACGGCCCCCGGACCAAAATGAGTTTGACACCCCTGGTCTAACTGTTCTGTGTCTAAGGCCTGCCGAGGCTCTTATATTACTCAGTTTCTTTGCGAATGCTGAAACACATAGCTCTCTGGCGTTTTGGTTTTGTAAAAGTAGCTCACTGGAGGAAAAACGTTGGAGTTCCCTGATAAACTGACCACAAATAAATTAAAAGAGATATTGAGGTCACAGTGTTAAAATACTATTCTAAAAACAACATACACCACAACCACATCATGTACTCTTACCCCTTCAACTCCCATCAACACCCGACATCTGCACGCACACATTCTACATTCTACTAATGATTCAACTCACACTCACCCCTCAGTCTCTGTTGGCGAATTATTCCAAGAGCAACAGAGGAAAAAGAGGATTTGGCGAGTGCGGATTTACATTTGATTCAGGATAAATAACAAAGGTGGAATGATTTTTTTTTTTTCAGAATAGCTCCAAAAAGCAATGGAGAGTTTAAGTTACATACCTATTCAGTTTTTGGACAATTTCTTTAAAAAATGTTGGTTCAAAGTTTTGGATTTTCAATTTGGATAATTCTGTATGATGTAGATAAAGTGTATTTTCTTTTTTGGTCTTTAGATTTGATCATTTAAATCTTGATTAGAGCTCTGGAATGAACGAATTATGCATTAAAGTGTTTTTGTTTTAGTTTATATTTTGTCTCTTCTTTACAGTAAGTCATAAGTGAAACTGTAAATGCAAACCTGTTCAAACGCTGCTTTTCTTTCTTTGAATTCTGTCATTGTTTAACAGGGTTTGGCTTTTGAAGTACTTATATTTAATTTTAAACGGTTTCGCTCATGAGCCATGGGTTTGTAATCCGTGTGTCATTCGTTCATTTGTTTTTCAATATAAAATCAAAAATAAGAAAATGAATAAACAACGATTTTCTTCATTATTTGTCTCCAGAACCAAAATGAAAAAACAGATAACGATTTGTTTTTTCAGTTTTCGATTTTGTGTTTAAATGAAGAATGGAAAAAAAGGATAACGGTCGTTTCCAGTTTCCGTGATTTAAACTGCGATGCCGGAGTGAACCAGGACTGAACCAGGACTAAAACAGGACTAGACCAGGACTAAACTGTTTTCAGTCCTGGTCTGGTCCCAGTCTCAGTCCTGGTCTCAGTCTCAGTCCTGGGCCCAGACCTGGTTTAGTCCTGGTTCAGTCCTGGTTTAGTTCTGGTTCAGTCCTGGTTTAGTCCTGGTTTAGTCCTGGTCCAGTCCTGGTTTAGGCCTGGTTTAGTCCTGGTTCAGTCCTGGTTTAGTCCTTGTTCAGTCCTGGTTTAGTCCTGGTTTAGTCCTGCTTTAGTCCTGGTTCAGTCCTGGTTTAGTCCTGGTTCAGTCCTGGTTCAGTCCTGGTTCAGTCCTGGTTCAGTCCTGGTTTAGTCCTGGTTTAGTCCTGGTTCAGTCCTGGTTTAGTCCTGGTTCAGTCGCATCGCAGTTTAAGTCACGGAAACTGGAAACGACCGTTATCATTTTTTTCCCATTATTCATTTAAACACAAAATCAGAAACTCAAAAAAACGAATCATTATCTATTTTTTCATTTTGGATTTGGAGACAAATAATGAAGAAAATAGTTGTTTTTTTGTTTTCTTATTTTTCTTTTATTTCGAAAAACGAATGAACGAATGATACACGGATTGTTTACAGTTTGTGTTTTGTTTTGTTGTGCTGCAAAATGACCAAATAAACTATTACTCCTATTGATTCATTTTGTGCATGATATATTATTCTACAAAGTGAATTCTCGTGAGCTTATACTGTTTTTTTTTTACACTTTACAGGTTTGGAAATGGACGCAACAGTTTTTTAAGGACAAACATGAATTCCGAGGTGCTTTCCACCAGAGGCAGTTGGATTGAAATGTTCCAGGATAACTCTTTACCATGGCCGTCGTCTCCTCCTCAATCTTCCACCTCCTCCGCCCCTAACTCCATCTCCCTGGGCCTCGCTGACTCTCCGCCGCAGCAGGCTCCCTCCAAAACCCGCCTAGAACTCTTCCACAAACTGGGCTACTCCACGGAGCAGGTCGAGGAGGTGCTGCGCAAGTTCGGCCCGGGGATGGACACGGATAAAGTGCTGGAGAAGCTGATGAAGATCGGGGAGGCGGAGCAGCCGAACCCCCAGGCCGTGCGGATGAACATCCCCATCGTCCGGGGGGAGGCGAGGACGGAGCGGGCCCCAGCGCAGGTCCCTCCGCCAGGGTCAGGACCGAGCCCGGGCCCCGAGGAGAGCGGAGAGGAGGACGACCCGTACAGGCACATAGTGATAGACGGGAGCAACGTGGCCATGAGGTGAGAGAAAACTGACTTTTTAAAAAAAAAATTTTTATTCATATTTGTTGGTACTTTATTGTTTTATAGACAATATTTTGCATGTTATTCTTACGTGACATAACAGGTACAGACACAGTATTGATATTTGTGCTGAATTCGAGGTGCACTGTGTAACTTTTCAATAGTGGGTCTGTTCTGTCACATGCTTGTTTCTACGGAGACGTCATTGTTCTGCCTGGAATGTTCCACAGTATGACATTAAACAGCTCTACTTTACATTTATTCAATTACATGTGCTTTTATAGCTCAAAAATCCAGAGAAAAACAGATTTTCTGACTGTAATTTGGTCTGGTTTACTCTGGTTTCCATGGTGAAAGAAAGGTTTAATGCCATACTGTGAAACATCTCCACGGAGAAAAGTGTTTGATGGACCCTGGATCAGAAAAATGAGCAAACATTACAAAAAGACGTTCATATAGAAGAGAACAAAAGATTAAAATATTAAAATAAAATATTTGAAATTCTTAAAAAATAAAAAAAATATATATACCGTATATGACTAGTATTTTTTATATATTTTTATATTTTATTTATTTTATTTGTATTTTATTATTATTTTTATTTATTTTATTTATTTTATTCTTTTTAGTTTTTATTGTATATATTTAATTTTTTAACTTTTTATTTTAATGAATTTTTTCAATGTACTTTTTACTTTTTATTTTATTTATTTTTATTTTACTATTATTTGTATTTATTTTATTTTTAAACTTTTTATTTTTATGTATTTTTATGCACTTTTTACTTTTTATTTTATTTATTTTAATTTTATTATTATTTTATTTTTCTTTTTTTTATTTTTTTTTTTTATTTATGTTTTTATTATATATATGTGTGTGTGTGTCTGTGTGTGTGTGTGTTTTTTTTTATATCAAATAGTTTTGCAATATTTGGCCCAGACAAAATTATAGTCAGAATCCTCCAGCTAAGAAAATCCTGCCCAAGCCACAATATTTTGTAGTGTGTACGAGCCTGCAGTAATCCAGAGTCCAAACCAGGACTAAACCAGGTCTAAGCCTTGACTAAATTAGAACTAAACCAGGACTCTCTCGCAGTCCTTTATGTTTACATGTTGTTCTATCTACACAGGTAGAATATGCAAATCAGACACGCTCCACCAGGTCGTTATGATATATGTGGACACACCTTCACATACACTGCAGCAATCATTATACAAATAATAAAGCTCCTCTATACCAGGTTCAAGTCAGGACTAACCCAGGTCTGAAACAGGACTAAACCAGGTCTAGACCTCGACTAAACCAGCACTAAACCAGGACTAAACCAGAGCTAAACTAGGACAAGTCCAGGATTCTCTCAGTTTACATACTCACTGTTTTTTATTTAACAGGAAAATAAAATATACTAACTAGGACTAAACCAGGACTAAACCAGGAGCAGAGCAGGTCTAAAGCAGGACTAGAGCAGGCCTCTCTGTTTGCGTGTTCACTGAAAAGGAGACAGAGTAAAGAGTGAAACAGGAGTAACCCAGGACGAGACCAAACCCTCCACATGACTGAGCACGCTGAAGGTGAATATGCAAATGAGACACACTAAACCCATGTGTGTCACACACACTGTTGTCATCTGTCATGTGTGCATCTGCAGCGGTCAGTATGCAAATGACCAAGACTAAACCAGGTCTAACCCAGGACTAAACCAGGCCCAAACCAGGACTCAACCAGGACTCAACCAGGCCCAAACCAGGCTTAAATCACACCTAAACCTTCTTTTATTTTATCTTATGTCTACACTTTAACATTTCCACGTTAACTGTAGTTAGCAGCGGTGACAATTCACATGTCAAACAAGGACTAAACCAGGACTACACCAGGACCAAACAAGGTCTAAACCAGGACTGGACCAGGACTAATCCAGGACTGAACCATGTCTATACCAGGATCAAACCAGGTTTAAACCAGGACTGAACCAGGACTTTTGCAGCCCTCTATGTTTACCTGTTCTCTGTCATCTGCAAAGATCAATATGCATTTTAAACACACTAAACCAGGACTAAACCAGGACAAAACCTGGACTAAACCAGGACTATACCAGGACTATATCAGGACGAAACCAGGATTATACCAGGACTATACCAGGACTAAACCAGGACTAAAACAGGACTAAACCAGGACTACCTAAGGACTATACCAAGACTCAAACAGGACAAACCCAGACTTAACCATGTCTATTCCAAGACCAAACCAGGTCTAACAAAGTTTAAACCATTACTGACCAAGTCTAAACGAGAACTAAACTAGGACTAAACCAAGTCTAAACCAGGACTAAGCCAGGTCTCGAGCGGGCCTCCTCTACACGTCTGTACTCATCCATTGTCGTGCGTAGAGTGAATATGCAAATCAGACATTCCTGTATTCCCCCGACAGAACCGGCCCGATCACTCTAACCTGTGTTTGGCCGGGACTCTGTGTACACTGTCTGCTCCGGCACACGCACACACACACACACACACACACACACACACACGCGCACACACACACACACACACAGAGACACACACACACGTCAGTTATTACATGATGATATGACACAACCTTTCAACACTAAGTAGTTAATGAGGCTTCAACTAAGATGACATGTTCAGGTCATTTTCAACAAAAACAAAACAAAACAAAACAATACAAAAACATGAGGTGAGGCTGGATAAGTCAGACATATCAGACAGAAATTTGGCCCGCGATATATTTATTTGGCCCACAAGATCATACCAAATATGTATTAGAGCTTCCCGCCGACTACAGTCAGGTTAAAGTACGTAAGCCGAGAGGGGTCACAACAAACGCAAACGCCGCAACAAATACAAATGCGACAGCGCAACAAAAAGCCACAACAAACCAAAAGAAGCCACAACGGAAATGACCGCGGGACTTTATTTTAATGCAAACGCCGCAACAAATACAAACGCCACAACACAAATGCAAATGCCGCAACACATCAAAAAGCCACAACACATCAAAAAGCCACAATGGAAGTGACCGCGGGACTCTATTTTCCGACGGGCCGATCAAGCGGCAAGTGAAGAAGAAGAACTACAACGTGAAACGAATAATGATAAAACAATAAATTACTTTTACTGACGTTTCCAACTTCTCCGTTCCTTTACTTTTCACGTTGTAGTTCTTCTTCTTCACTTGCCGCTTGATCGGTCCGTCAGAAAATAGAGTCCCGCGGTCACTTTCGTTGTGGCTTTTTAATGTGTTGTGGCTTTTTAGTGTGTTGTGGCTTTTTAGTGTGTTGTATTTGTTGTGGCGTTTGCATTAAAATAGAGTCCCGCGGTCATTTCTGTGTTGTGGCTTTTTGTTGTGTTGTCGCGTTTGTATTTGTTGCGGCGTTTGCGTTTGTTGTGACCCCTCTCAGCTTCCGTACTAAAGAGACGTTATTTATTTACAATTTTGTGATTAATTTATATTATGATTGTTCTGAATTCAATGTTTAAACAAAATTATTCTTAACAGTTATTTTAATAAGAAAAGGTTTAACATTACAGATCACGAAAGAAGAGAAAACATGCAGATGTTGTTGAAAATGGCCCACAATTTAGTCCCAGTTTTTAATTTTGGCCCAGTGTGAGTTTGAGTTTGTCTCTCCTGGTTTAAGTCATTGATTCTTTATAGTTGATGTTATGTGAAGCTAACTGTAAGCACTGCTCTGTCTGAAGCTCCGTTATACTTTAAGATGAGCTTTATATCAACAGTCTGACCATCAGTGTTGGGGAGTAACAGATTACATGTACCGGAGTTACGTAATCAGAGTACAACTTATGAGTAACTGTATTCAGTTACAGTTACTGTTTCAAAGAGTGGTAATTAGATTACACGGCGGTATTTTCCTGTTTTCACATTTTGGGCTATATCCCCCTTTTTTTTTTTTTTTCTGTAATTCCACTCATTTCCGGAAACTAAACCAGGTCTAAATTAGATCTAAAACAGGACTAAACCAGGACTAAAACAGGACTGTCTTAGCTGCTAACTGACAGGCTGTGTGGACGTGTCTCATTTTCTATCAATAATATTTTTAATTTGGTTCAGTAAAGTCTGGGCTTTTTTATTTTCTTTTAGCAGACAAAACATCTTATGTCACAATTTCCTCGTCTTTGTTTCTCTACAGCAAATCAAGTAATCAAAAAGTATTCAGATTACATTACTCACTTTAAGTAACTTAATGGATTATGTTACAAACTACATTTTGGTGTATGTAATCTGTAATCTGTAGGGGATTACATTTTAAAAGTCACCTTCCCAACACTGCTGACCTGGACTGAGACCAGGACTGAGACTGGGACCAGCACTGAGATGTGGTTCAGTCCTGGTTTAGTCCTGGTTTAGACCTGGTTCAGTCCTGGTTCAGTCCTAGTTTAGTCCTGGTTCAGTCCTAGTTTAGTCCTGGTTCAGTCCTGGTTTATTTCTGGTTCAGTCCTGGTTCAGTCCTAGTTTAGTCCTGGTTCAGTCCTGGTTCAGTCCTGGTTCAGTCCTGGTTTATTTCTGGTTCAGTCCTGGTTTATTTCTGGTTTAGTCCTGGTTTATTTCTGGTTTAGTCCTGGTTCAGTCCTGGTTCAGTTCTGGTTCAGTCCTGGTTTAGTCCTGGTTCAGTCCAGCATCAGTCCTGGTTCAGTCCAGCATCACAGTTTAAGTCACGAAACGGTTTCATGTTTTTTCCATTATTCCTTTAAACACAAAATCGAAAAATGAAAAAACAAATCTTTATCCATTTTTTCATTTTAGTTTTGAAGATAAATAATGAAGTTTTTTTTTTTTTCTTTCCCCTTTTCTTATTTTTAATTTTATATTGAAAAACGAATGAACAAATGACACTGGGACTTGAGTGTTCTGGCTCGGTTCACTGCTCTGTTGTGCTGAGGCTGTATTCTTTTCCGTGTAACCAAATATTCTCTGTTCTTCCTCCAGTCATGGGAATAAGGAGGTGTTTTCCTGTCTGGGAATCCAGATCGCTGTGAACTTCTTCCTGGAACGAGGCCATAAAAGTGTGACTGTGTTTGTGCCGTCCTGGAGGAGCGAGAAACCACGCCCCGATGTGCCAATCTCAGGTAACATACAGCCTAGAGTGTGAATGTTAAAGGGCACGTATGACACTGTTATTATCTGTGTGAGATACATAGACAAAACACAACTCCACGTATGTTTCTGAGGAGGTAACAACTAGGGTACGACCAATATGATGTTTTTTTGTGGCAGATATGGAGGTATAAAAGCCGATATAAAAGCGGATATATTTAGTAGGGATGTACCGATCACATTTTTTTGGCCCCAAGTCCGAGCCCTTTGATTTTGAGTATCTGCCGATCTGACCAAATAAAAACAAGATGACATAAGAACCACAGCCTCTCTCCCCCGACTGCCCCCACTTCCTCGCACGGCCACCACGTCCACAGACCCACAGCGGAGCGAGCACTGCAACATCAGTCCCACCGCTCAATAGACGCTTCATGTCGCTGGACAGACCCTCTCCAGAAGCTCCTCTGCAGAACAGCACTGTTTGTTTTGTTTGCAACAAACAGCCCCATGCGATGACGTCATCGGCCGCACAGGTGTGAACACAGAACCACAGGCAGTGTTGGGGAGTAACAGATTACATGTACCAGGGTTATGTAATCAGAGTACAAGTTATGAGTAACTGTATTCAGTTACAGTTACTGTTTTAAGGAGTGGTAATTGGATTACAGTTACTTTGTTTAAATAAATGGATTACATGGTGGAATTTTCCTGTTTTGGGCTTTTTCTTTTTTTTTTTTCTTTTTTTTTTTGGTAATTCCACTCATTGCCGGACACTAAACCAGGACTAAAACCAGGTCTAAACCAGGTTTAACCAGGACTAAACCAGGTCTAAACCAGGACTAAAGCAGGATTTAACAGGACTAAATCATGCTGCATGGACCGTGTCTCTTTATCTTCTATCAGTAATATTTTTAATTTGGTTCAGTAAAGTCTGTGCTTTTTTATTTTCTTTTAGCAGACAAAACATCTTATGTGAAGATTTCCTCGTCTTTGCTTCTCTATAACAAATCAAGTAATCCAAAGTATTCAGATTACGTTACTCAATTTAAGTAATTTAATAGATTACATTACAAACTACATTTTTGGGGATGTAATCTGTAATCTGTAGGGGAATACATTTTAAAAGTCACCTTCCCAACACTGACCACAGGTAACAGCGCTCAGGCATGGCTCGGCCCAAAAGTCCCAGCGTAAGTGCGTCTCTAGTACAACAGGTGCTGGGACAGACAGTACCATTTTTAGAACCAAAAATGGTACAGAAAAAAGGTCAACAGTTTCATAAACTAGAGTACATATGTATCTGTTCAATACATTTTTATATCAGATGCATTAACTTGAGTTTTTGGCCTTGCTGTTTACTTCTGCTTGACCGGGTCCATTACACACAAAAAAAGAAAATGATCAGGCCATCTCAGCAGTCTGTTTGCATTTTACATGAGAAAGTATGAGTACAGCTGTTTATCTGTGGCCATGATTAAAAGTTGATTTGAAAAAAAACAAAAAAAAAAGAAAACTGCAGAGTCGATTCCCCGCCTGTCCCTTTACGATACATCACCGTAAACACCATCACCACAAAGTTCTGGTTCACGGTGACGGCAGGATGTTTGTCTCCACAGAGAAGAGCCAGGCCAGGTGACAGGTCAGATCTGTGGAGCGCTGACAACAGCAACAGAATGCATGTTTTTATTGGGATTTAATAATCACAAGATAGATAAGTAAATGCCAAAGTGTGGATCCCCGTTGAGACAAGCAGGTGGCAAACTCCCACAGACGAACATCAGATCGATCCTCAGCCTATAGCAGCACGACAGAATCCACCTATCTTCAGTATCTTTGTTCTTTTTTACAGTTGTGCACTTTCATCAGAGGAGCAGAATGTAGGTCATCACCACATCACAACCACAGAGAATACCCCCGGTTTATTTTGCATCAAATTGAAACAGAGATTAAGCAGATATGAGATGAATTTCCACTGAAAACAAACACAAAAAATCCCTTAACTAAATGTAAAATGGTTGACTCAGAGAATGATTGGTTCCGTGCCTTTCTTCGCTCTTTTTTAAGTTGGCTCTTGTTGGGGTAAAAGGGCTTGGCTGTGTTATATAGTTGGGAAAATTCTGAATATTATGAAATCACTGGGCGTTCCCTGCAGATTAGGGATGTCAAGAAAATGATAATCATGTTTATTTAGGTCATTAAAATTTTAACTGTGAAGATTTAAAAGAAAATATTCCACTCAGTCTTTACTCCAGAAAAGTACAATTAGTACAAAAAGTGCTGTTTTATCTGTTTATGCCACATTAGTTTGACTTTATGACTCAGAAAGTTTGATTTCTAAAACCAGGTCACGGATGTTACCTAATGACTATGAAAGAAAAAAAACTAAAAGACAGTGCATTGGTCATAGTGTCTGCTTTTGTGAATAATCCTTAAAGGTCTTATATTACACAAAATGGACTCTTGTGAGCTTTAAGTCATGTTATAAAGTCAAGCAGAAGTAAACAGCAAGGTCAAAAATACAAGTTAATGCATCTGATATAAAAATGTATTGAACAGATACATATGTACTCTAGTTTATGAAACTGTTGACCTTTTTTCTGTACCATTTTTGGTTCTAAAGTTCCATATGTTTTAAACAGACCATGTATGAAACATGGAACAAAAATTATTTCCCAAATTTCAAAAACCTGCAAATCATGTCAATAAATGGATGTATTTCATCATATCTTGTGTTATTCCATCTTTGAACTGTTGATGAAGGGACAGGATTTTTCAAAAAAAAAGTATTTAAAATGATAAAAATTTACTTGGAAGGACTGACATATTTTATAGAAATAGTTTCCTTTCATTTTGAAGTAATATTAAAGTATTCAGAAGAAAAAAACTGACAAATGATGTAAAATCCTGCACCTTCTACTTGTTTGCACAATTTTCCCTCCGTTACTTTTCCCTCCGTTACCATGACTTTTCTTAATAAAAAAATCTCATGAGTCAAAAAGTAAGAGGTTTTTCAACCTAATCTTGTACCATATGGTAGAAAACTATATGAAGCAAATATTCAAACCAGTTTGTTAAGGATATGGAAGTGAGAACCAAGAGTTATCACTGTTTGGATTTATTGCCCAAAAAGTGCTGCATATTTCATTCCCTCCGTTACTGCGACATGAGTTTTTAAATTTTTTGTCTTGAACTTGAAAGAATATCACAGGTTTAACTTGACCCTGTTGGAGTGTAACTCTTTCCTACATTCTGATACTTTACTTATTTCAATAGTCCCTCTAGTTTCTGAATAAGAGACATTTGAATGTCAAAAATCTGCCTCCGTTTCCCTCCGTTACCACTTGACCGGACCCAGTGTTATTTTCTCTTCATTAACAGATCTGGAACAACTCCAGATGTTTGTGTAATCCTTTATTATTTCTCTGTTTACATCTCTATAGCTCAAATTGCTCTAGTACCACATGACATCACAAGGTGGAACAGGGTGTTGTTCTCTATTTTCTTGCATATTTAGAACTCCTAAATATGCAGGGTTTGTGTGTTACGCATGTGTGTGAATGAAACAAAACACAACGCTGGATGTTTTTGGTGCGCTTGTGATGAGGAAACAACATTAGTTTGACCAAACGTCCTTATGGACCCGGGACAGTTCCAGTTTTGAGTCTGTGTCCTGTTCCAGCAGATTTATCCAAAACCACAGATTTGTTACAGTTTTATACAAGAAATGTCCCAGTTGTCCCTATTTTTGATCAATCTGATCCCTGCCAACAGTAAAGAGAGACATAAATTGTCATCTGTTTTGGTAAAATACAGAAAAGCTGCTTAAAAACTGACTCACATGTTCGGCTCAGACTGCAGCCTGAAGTGACCCAAATCCGATTTTTTTGGCCTCTGTGCTCCTGTATCTGACCTTTTAAAGACAGTCTGAAAGACACAGATCCGATTTTTTTCAAATGCGACGCTGGATATGTGCTCCTGCTCATGTTTAGGTGACTTCTCGCTGTGTGTGACGTCGTCGTGTCCTCCTATGTGCATGCGAGACACTTTTGGGGTGTTTAAAGTTCACACTGGAGATCACATACAAGTCCCATTTACCGTATTTTCCAGGCTATTAGTCGCGCTCTTAAGCCTCCAACCCCATCAAAAAACAACTGCACGCCCCACAATCCAGAGCACCCTATACACGAATCCACTCGGGTGTCCCAGCACGACTTCAGTAAACTACAAACCCGAAGCACCCGCAGAACACACAAACACACACGGAGCAGACAGCGACTGCACAGCGAAACACACCCACAGACACACTCATCACTCCACGCCGACGAGGAACGGAGCGGAGGAACGAACTGAAAAAGTGAGTGCAATGTGCCACTTCTAGACACGACTGAACAACTGAGTCACTGCGAACACGGCAACAATCCGTTGGTCCCAGACACACCCTCCCTACACGCCACAACTGAACAAAGCCCAGAGTCACTGTGAACGCCACAAACAAACAAAACCACTCACCCATCACACTGTTGTTTAAAGTCCAGTGTGGTTTATTTGTGAAAAAACTTCATAAATAGACCATTTAATGACAGTGTATCTTATAATCCAGAGCGCCTAATAGCCCGAAAAATACGGTAATTGGAAATGTGAACGACATTGCAAAAACATCGGATTTCACAAAAAATCTGAATTGAACGTAACCTTCGTCATGAACGGGCTGAGTGCAGAACAGTGTTGATTAATTACTCAGTCATTTCACAGTTTTATTATTACCAACCCCCACAAACCAGGGATGTCCCAGTTTTTGATTTTGAAAATCTGGTCACTGTAAACAACATTATTACAGAGATCAGAAAATAGTGTAGTATGGGCCCTTTCAAAAGTGAATTTTTTTATTTTTTTTTTACAATAATTAATAAAAATAAGTCATAAAATATAAAATCTCAGCTTTATACAAGAGATCAGCAGTGACCTCTTGTGGTCTTGTGCTCAAAATACACCTTTAAACGGCCTCTAGATTTTTATGTACTGGAGCAAAATGCATCTTTTGCCAGTACAGATATATTGTACAAACAGCTCTTAGGTCAGAATAAGTCTGCTGTGTTGTGTCCGCATCTGATTCTAAAATGGTTTATTGTCAGATAATCAGGAAGTGTGCTGTCAGCATTCTAGTTGTTGTTAGTTTTACTGTCACGGCTCATCATGAGTTGTGAAAAGCGCTTATAAACGTATCGAGGTGAATAATTAGGATTTAGAATGCATAAATTTGGACCACTGCAAATATTGTCTTCTTTATTTTTACCCATACGTTCCTGCGCTAATTATTAAGTCTTTCAACAAAAATGTAATAAATAATCATTTTTAAATCACACTCTGAAATGCCTTGAGCTTTAACACTGGTAAGAATGGTTTTAATATTCTCTGTCTCTCTCTCTCTGTAGATCAGCACATTTTGCGAGAGTTGGAGAAGAGGAAGTTGCTGGTCTTCACGCCATCGAAGCGCGTTAACGGTAAACGGATAGTTTGCCACGACGACCGCTACATCGTGAAGCTGGCGTACGACACAGACGGGCTAATCGTGTCCAACGACCTGTACCGCGACCTGCAGCGCGAGAACCCCGAGTGGAAACGCTTCATCCAAGAACGACTAATCATGTTCACCTTCGTCAACAACATGTGAGTTTGACCCTCTGACCCTCTGCTCTGCTTCTCTGACCCTCTGCTCCTCTAACTCCTCTGACCCTCTCCTCTGCTCTTCTCCCTCAGGTTCATGCCTCCCGATGACCCAATGGGGAGACATGGTCCTTCTCTGGATGACCTGCGGCGCAAATCTCCCATCGTCCAGAAGAAGGGCCCCTGTCCTTACGGTGAGTGAACCACATGGCTGAGACCTGATTCAATGACAGTATACTCTAAATCACCATTTACATGCTTCTTAATGATAATCTTGGTTTGGACACACATTTGCATTGAGCTGAAGAATGTGTTTGACATATAGTTAAACTTGTGCTCCTCAGTGTAAGAGGTACAGAGAGCTCTGCCCTGCTGGGGTCATTAGGACCTTTACTGATTAACTCTGAGAAGTGTGAAGTCTGATGCACTGAAGTGTAACAGGCCTGTCTATAAAAACACACTGTTTACTTTGATTTGACCAAATTCATTTGTGTTTCCAGGAAAGAAGTGCACGTTTGGGATCAAGTGCCGCTTCCTGCACCCGGAGCGTCCCAAACAGTCCAACCAGAGCGTGGCCGACGAACTGCGCAGCCGCAGCTCTCTACCGCCCCCTACGCCTGCGCCCGGGCACAGCCTGTCTCTGGTGGAGGACATGGCCAAAAAACTGACTCTGGGCGGCTCCATGAAGAAAGAGCATCATTCAGACACCAGTACCATTCCACATGGGACAAGCTCTCACAGCAAAGGCCACAGCAAGAAGAGCTGCTCTAAGAAGGACAGAAAACCTCGGCACAGCTCACTGGAGCAGAGCTCGCTCTCCAGCGTCGACTCCCACGATCTGGACTCTGGTCTGGGCTCCATCGACCCGCACATTGACACCCCCTATGGGACGAGCCTGTACTCCCAGCCCCACAGCGCCCCCTGCCACAACTGTCACGTCACTGTTTCTCACCACTGCTTCCAGCAGCCCCCACACGTCACCCAATCAGAAATGAACCTAGCTTACAACATGGCTCCTTATCCAAACTACGGCTCGTACAGTGGCGGGATGCAAGCGTACAGTCATCCTCCAGAGTTTCAGCACAGCGTGCACAGACCGCCACAGCCAGTGTACTGGTCTGATCCCGTATATGGCGCCCCCTAGAGCCATGTGCAGGGTACCGGAGGAGAGTTCACAGTGGGAGCAGAGCCAAGTGAGCGCAGGACACACTAAAGACCAGAGAGAGGGAGTTCGAAAGAAGTTACTGGCGATTTTCAGCGCGCAGTTGGTGGATACGGCAATGAATCTGAACCCCCAACTTTTAGATCCTCAAAGATTAGCAGCAGAGATACTGAGGCTGCAGAGTCAGGGATTGTAAAATAAAATAAATGTCAGAGACATTTTTGGACATAAACACAAAAGGAGAAAAACATGCTTGATAAATTTTGAAAGTTGGTTAGATGTAAGTGGACTGATGTACTGTATGTTCTATACGGGTCTTAAGTGGTTGGACACTTTCAGTCAAAGCACAATGCAAAATGAATGGACAGTGCTAGACTCACAACACAAAGGTTCTCGGTTCAATTCCTGGACTCTGGAGCCATCTGTGTGGAGTTTGCATGTTCTCTCTGTGTCTGGGTTCTTTGGGTGTTCTGGTCTCTCCCATCAACCTGCACAATAGGCAAACTCCTCCAGCGAAGTAGTCTTTGTGATCATGATCTCAACTTTCTTTGTGAAGAAAGAGCAAATGAATGGACCTGCAGATCAGTGACATTATGGACATGTGCTTGATGTAGAGAAACGACTGTAGGTTCTTAGCTAAAAGCTCTGGAGCGTGTCTGAAGACGTAAGATGTTGTTGACCATTTTCAAAATGAATGTTATTGTAAAAGTTCTGACCAAGAATTCTTGGTTTACTCCTGGTTTCGACCTCCTGGGTTAATCCAGGTTTAGTACTGGTTTATTTCATATTTAGTCCTGGATTAGACTAGGTTTAGTCCAGGTTTAGTTCAGGTTTAGTACCGGATTAGTCCTGTTTTAGGCCTCATGGTTTAATCCTCCTGGTGTAGACTGTGGTTAAATCCTGGATTAGTCCTGGTTTAGATCTTCTGGTTTAGACCTGGTTTAGACTTGGCTAAATCCTGGTTTAGACCAGGTTTAAGCCTGGTTTAGGTTTCCTGGTTTAGACCTGGTTGAATCCTGGTTGAGTCCTGGATTCTGGTGATGTGGTCTGCAGGTGGTATCCAGTTTGCAGATCACAGTTGAACTAAAGCTGCCTCAGTCTCAGTTAAAGCAGCGTCCTGTTGATGCAAATTGCATCTTTATATAAACTTCAATTATTCAAGTATCAATATATCAATGCAGCAATAAACAAATGGTACAGGTTCACACTTGTTCTGTGCAAATACCTTAAGCCTCTCATAGTTTCACTTTTGTTTGTGTTATTACATTCATTCATGACTCAGATTACTTGTCTGTATATTTGTTCTCTTTTTGGAGTAATGGATTACTTATTGTATGTCTTATCATTTAAAGAGGGGCTATTATGCAAAATCTATTTTATTTTCATTTTTTAGCTTTCCACCATGTTATAAGGTTATTCCCTCATCAAAAACAAGCCTGAAGAGGTTTTAGACAACATCCTTGCATGTTTGAGTAATCTAGTGATCTCTCCCACGCCCTATTTGAACCCTCCTTATGGTCAGCAGTACCGTACTGTACAAGGCTCCACCCACAAGCCCCATCACCTGCGCCCTCACACGACAGTTCTCCGTAAATATAGAAAACCGTGATACAAAACTGTGCACTACAACTTCACAACTTGATGTGATGTGCAGTAGCTTCATTTTCAAAACAGTATTCTTCTTCATCTTCTGGCTGTTGTGGCTCATTTGAATCTTGTAAGAAATCACTGAAAACTATTATATTATATTGAAATGGTCATAATTTGTTCTACATGCTGTATTTAATATAATAATCCAGGCTCCTCTTGCATAATGTAGCGTAAAATGCATGTTCCAGGTTGTGTCTTTACTGTTTTCAAAGCCCCTCCCTGTCTCTTATTTCACAGATATAATTATTTAAATAAACTTTGAACAAATGTAACATTGGATTCAAAATGGACTCTTCATTTCTCTCAGGAGATGTGCTCATTTTTTTCAGTCTGTTGATAATACTGCAGTGACGTCGCGCCGGGGGTGTTCCGCATGTACCACTATGACGCAATGTTCAGCAGTTCTAGAGACACGATGCACATTCAGTCAGTTTCATGGTAAAGCTAAAGTGGAATGGTGTTTTATCCACTGTTCTGTCGTGTTGTGGCAACTTTAGTGTAAACTTGGTTCATCTGCATCTTAAGCCAGTGATGTTCATTTTGTCTTCTTATATACTTTAACTTCTTGGGTTCTTCTTAAAGACAATGCAGTAGGGATGGGCATTCGATGAAATTTTCTTAATCGATCATCGGAAGAATTAACGATCGATTATCGATTAATCATTAACATTTTTATATTTTAACGATCATCATTATTATTACTATCTGCACTACTAATCTGCATAAATAAATTCAACTTTACGAAATATAAAGCATAACGACTCTAGAGCCACATCAGCCCGATTGACATTAGAATGTGTTTAATTCAGTTTTGCGCAACTCTCACAGAAACGAAACTTAAAACCACATCGCTAATTTGCATAAACTAAGCGAAGATAAAACTACAGCTCTTGTGTCGCTGATGTGGTTCAATTTCTGTGGGATTAAAAGACACGACTCAGTGGAATACAGGTTAGTGTGATCATATTTGTGTTTGTCAAAACCAGGACACCGTACGGGTGGAGGGAGGTGGGGACTCGTCATCCACATTGCACGACTCTCACCTGGCAAAACTTTTTCCCACTGGACACAGAAACATATGTGCTGCTTTGTGCACATGGCCTCCCACTTGTCCGGAACACAACGGAAAGCATGGAATTTCTTGTACAAATCATCGTTAAATCCACATTTGTGCTTCGGTACGTTACAGATTGACCAACTGTTTCTGTTTGCTCGCTCCTTTTGAGTGCAGAGACACATGTACACACCTGTTTGGTCACACTACACACAGCAACCTACATTCGGTTTGTCGATTAAAATGAAAGTAATCGATGAAATTCTTAATGATCAATTATCGATTAATTGACTAATCATGCCCATCCCTACAATGCAGTAAAGTGTATTTACCTTGCTGACATGTTTCGCCTGTTAGCTGCAAGTCATCTTCAGAACTGTCCTCGGTGTTGGTGTTGACGTGTCGTATATCAGCTGTTGTTACTTCCTGTAGGCGTGGTCAGCCTGATGGACCTGGCAGGTCGCTCAGACTGACCACACCTCCTGTCGCCCGGTGTCTCTGGAGGAGGGTGTCCCTGGTGTGTGAAAGGAGGAACGCGCCGTCATCACGGTTAATGCTGTCCGTGCCTCTGCAAAAAGGAAACATCAGGTAGACTCACCAGAACACAAAAAGAAAAGCAGAACAGGAAAACTTAAAATCTGCCATATCAGACACTGTTAAAGAAACAACCACGTTATGGATTGGGACGGGGCTCGGGTCATTGGATTGGAAAACAGCAAGTTCAAACTCTGGATCAAGGAGGCCACTGAAATCAGGAAACGAGGCACAGACAGCATTAACCGTGATGACGGAGCGTTCCTCCTTTCACACACCTGGGACACCCTCCTCCAGAGAACACCTTGTTGACATGTTTGGGCTGTTAGCTGCAAGCCATATTCAGATCTGTCCTGGTGTTGGTGTTGACGTGTCGTATATCAGCTGTTGTTACTTCCTGTGGGCGTGGTCAGCCTGATGGACCTGCAGGTCGCTCAGACTGACCACGCCTCCTGTCGCCTGCTGTTCTCTGGAGGAGGGTGTCCCAGGTGTGTGAAAGGAGGAACGCTCCGTCATCACGGTTAATGGTGTCCGTGCCTTGTGCCCTGATTTCAGTGTCCTCCTTGATCCAGCGTTTGAACTTGTTGTTTTCTGATCCAATGACCCGAGTCCCGTCCCCAATCCGTGAATGCAAAAAGGAAACATCAGGGAGACTCTAAAATGAACAGGAAGCCAGAGCAAAGATGCAAGGATTGGGGTGATGTGCTCTCTGTCCTTTTTGTTCCTGTTAAAAGTCATGCTGCAGAGTTTTGGACTCACTGTAGTCGGTAAAGTGCGTTTTGTGAAATGCCGGAATAAAGTACGTTACAGTCGTCCAGGTGTGATGAAATAAAAACGTGCATAACTTGTTCAAAAAGTTTAAAAGATAAAAAAAGTTTAGATAAAAGCTGCACAAACACAAACAATACAATACAGCTACTAAAAACATAGAAAACAATGAGATACTCACAACAAGAAATGTATGTGTCACTTGTTAAAAGCCAGTGAAAAAAAGGTGTTTTTAGAAGTGATTTAAAAACAGGTACAGACTCGGCCTGTCAAATCTCTAATGGAGACTGGTTCTACAGCCGAGGAGCAGCAACAGGAAACACACAGGCCCCACAAAGCTCAAGTTTAGTCTTTGGGACAGTGAGCTGGAGCTGGTCTGGTGACCTGAGAGTGCAAGACGAGACATAAGGGAGGGTCAGGTCTGTGAGGTAGGAGGACGCTGGGCCGTGCAAACACTTAAAGGTTGTATAGAGGATTTTTTAAGGGAAGAGAAATATAGCGACAGTCCTTTTCCTTGGTCATCTTAATTAAAAGGCTGCTGCATTTCTGTAATACAGCGACAGTCCTTTTTCAAATGTTGTGCATGTGTGACACCACCTTCCTCCTCCACAGCCTCAGTAGAAACACCTCCTCCTCCTCTTTACTCTACAAATACATATAAGGGCAATACATATAAGACGAATACAAAGCCAATCTTTACCCTACAAAAAAAGGCAATAAGAGCATCACATTATCAACTTATAACGAACCAACCAATGCATTATTTATAAACCTTCAAACGCTGAAATTTTACGATTTAGTCGACCTGTACACTCTTAAAATCATGTTCAAAGTAAACAACAATCTCCTGTCAAAATCATTACAGAACATGTTCAAAATCCGAAAGAGCCGATATGAGCTCAGAGGCACGACCATGTTTATTAAAAAGAAAATCAGAACAAACATTATGAAATTGTGTAAATCTGTTAAAGGGGCGGAGCTCTGGAACAACTGTACAGAAAACCTCAAATTGTGCACCACTTTCTTTCACTTCATAAAGAAGTTTAAACGTTTAACTCTGGACAGATACATGAAATATGAGACTTAGTTTGTGCTGTAATACTTTGTTGTTCTGTTACTGATTAGCTTGTTTCTTCCTGCTGTATTTAGAAGATGAATGGGTGTCAAGATGAAGCTCTGACAAAGGAATAAAGGGTAAAGGCAGAATAAGCTTAAGCTTCAGCCTGCACCTTTTTGGTCTGTATATGTTAAATATGACTGTTTATGAATTAATGTCAAAATATACCTGTGACAGAAATAAATAAATAAATAAAATAAATTAATAAATAAATAAATCAGCTTGTTTAAAGCCAGTGCGCATTCAGAATTACTGTTGAAGTGACATGTCTAGAAATAATTTAGCAACCGATGCGTCAGTTTTTAGACCCTTCCTCTGCTTCAGTCGCGCCATTGCTGGAAGGAATCTCCAAGAATCACCTCAGTTTGGTTTTGCTCCTTTTCTCCTTCTCTTCTTCTTTCAGCGACCTCAAAAACTGACTTTCTTTTGCGGCGAACTGGTCGCGGATTCTTATCCGCCATCGCAGCAAACTTTGTGCGAAATGCGAGGAAGCTGTAGTTTGAAAAGCCATCTAAGAACCACTGCATAAACCACGTAATCCCTGTGTGCCGACGAGTCACTTACACTAGAAATGTAGGAGTTTATTGACAACCTAACAGCCAATAGAAATATATTGGCTGATGTTTATCTGGCCTCACTATGTCCACAGTTGATAGATTTTCATTCTTTTTTTTTTTTTTTTTTTTAAGAACCACTGCATAAACCACGTTAATCCCAATGCATCGACGAGTCACTTACACTAGAAATGTAGGGTCACATTTTCTATAGTGCTTTTCCACCTTCAAGGCACTTTACAACAAGGAACCACTCACCCATTCACACACACACATTCACACACCAGTGTACGCAGACACTGTGGGCAAGGTGGGTTAAGTGTCTTGCCCAAGGACACAATGACTGCATTCATCTGTGGGAGCTGGAATCACACCAGCCAACCTGTGGGTCAGTGGATCTGACCACTCAACCTGTGATGTTTATGTTGAGAGCTGGATTCAAACTGCCAACCTTCAGATTAGTGGGCGAATGCTTTACCAACTGAGCTACTGCCGCCCCAATGTATGAGTTTGATTGACAACCTAACAGCCAATAGAAAATGAGGGAGCCTTTTTATTTATTGGCTGATGTTTATCTGGGCTCACTACATCCACAGTTGATAGATTTTCATTCTTTTTTTTTTTTTTTTTTTTTGCAAGGCTGCATTTCTGTAATAGTATTTTAAACTTTCACTGACAATTTGAAACTAAAAAAAAAAAAAAATCCTCCCTACAACCTTTAAAAGTAAATCAATTCTAAATTCTAAAAGATGCTGGGAGCCAATGGAGAGAAGATAAAATAGGTGAGATGCTGTCGTGTTTCCGGGCAGATGCACTTACCTCCTGCCACAGCAAACCACCTTTCTCCTTTGCACTTCCTTTGAGCTCTTATCTGCCTCTTTTGGTTGTTTTTTTGTTTTGTTTTTTAAGGCTGCAGTTCTTTCTCCATGTGCGGGAGGCCAGAACACGAGAGCCACTTCCAGCCTCAGGTGATTTCTGTGCGACCTTTGACCCATGACTCCAAACACTCCACTGTGTCCTGTAAACTCCACACACCTTCACTAGAATCATGTGGATTATTTCAGCCCTGGAATTGCAAATCTCTTCTGAAACTAAAATTAAAAGGAGCTGTTATCTTCAAAACTCCTGCTTCATGACATCACAAGGTGGAACTGAGCATTTTGAGCTTTAGAGATGCAGACAGACTGATGTGTAAATGAAACAGAAGCACAACTCCAGGTGTGTTTTTGAGGAGGGAACATTCTAACATGACTTAAAGCTCAAATGTGTCAGTTTTGTGTGATATAGGACGTTTAAATTTACATATTACATTGACATTTGAGAATTTAAATAAGCAACTATAATAAAACAGGTTTTTCAGAAATGCCATACTGCAAAGCGTCATGAGTTTAGAGCCGTTAATAAAGCGATTGGACTCATTTGCATGTTAGTGTTTATGACCACAGTTTACATAACAATGAGTCACAATAAGCAGCTGTGCCACGTTCAGAGTCACACCCAGAGAAGAGGAAATAACAGACATAACATTCACTTCATTAGATCTGTCACTATAATTACTACAAACTAGGTCAATGTGCAGTTTGATTCTGACTCTGGTCCAAGACGCCTAAATCTAAGCGTTTCCTGGTTCCAGTATGCAAATTCAAGTACTACATTACATCACACAGCACTGTCCCCATTACAGAGAGCTGTTTCTGATACGAACACCTGGCTGCAAGTGTGGATACCTGGATAATGACATGGATTTGGCCAGATTTAGGCAAAAATGTTACAAGAATTTTGATCATTTTTTCCTCTGATGAAATCTATTTAATCAATTTCATTATTATTATTCTATCAAAATATTACATTCACAAAATGAAGTGGAGTGAAAACCTACCCTAACAGATTTTCAAATGTATTTACACTCTATTGGAAATTTTTAATAGAAAAATTGGAAATTAAATAAAATGATTGTGCTTCTCGTAAAGTGGAATATTGTGGATGTGATTGAGCGGGCCCCTTCAGTATTGTCAGTGTTGGGGAGTAACAGATTACATGTACCAGTGTTACGTAATCAGATTACAAATTATGAGTAACTGTATTCAGTTACAGTGGTAATTGGATTACAGTTACTTGAAATAAACTGTTGAAATAAACAGATTACATGGTGGTATTTTCCTGTTTTCACATTTGGGGCTATATCCTCTTTTTTTTTTCTTTTTTTATGTGTGTATGTGTGTGTGTTTGTGTGTGTTTGTATGCGTTTGTGTTTGTGTGTGTGTTTGTATGTGTGTGTGTGTGTGTGTTTGTATGTGTGTGTGCGTGTGTGTGTGTGTGTGTGTGTGTGTGTATGTGTGTGTGTGTGTGTGTGTTTTTATGTGTGCGTGTGTGTGTGTGTGTGTGTGTGTGTGTGTGTGTGTGTGTGTGTGTGTGTGTGTGTTGGGCAGTATGGAGGTAAACACAGTAATGTAAATATTGTATTACAACCTTAAAAAACAGAAGACACACATTCTTCCACTGATATCACAGTGAACAAACATCAGGCTGTGAAAAGATTTTTACTCTGCAAAATCCTGTAGGTTGTCATTTACTTGTGGGACACCAAGATACTTGTAAACAAGAAAGCAGCTGGTTGGCTTACCTTGTGAATGATTGGACTTTCACATGGGAGACCTGTGTTTTAATTGTCCTTCTGACTCAGAGTTAGTTTTGTTTTTTTTAACTACAACATATAATTAAAGAATAAAAACGTTACATGGAACATACAAAGAAAATGTAGTTTATCATGCACATGACCTGTAAATGTCATGCAAAATGTTCACTTTATCTTTACTAGTTTTTCATCAGATAGTTGTATGAGAAAAATGTAAAAGGGGGACACTTTCAGGAGTAAACCACACATGACACATATTAACCTTATATAAAGATTTACTCCAAAGACACTGGTAAATTCAGTTATTTTTCCCCTGTTTTCTTTTTTTTCCATATGGGGAAAGCAGCGCGTGGAAGTACTGGGAGTTGTTTCTCTCTTAATGGTTTTTAGATCTTGCCTTAATGCGATGTTTCTGACTACGTTTAAAGGTGTTGTCTGCAGCAGACGGTGGTGAGGGCGGCCACTCCTAACGCGCTCCCAGCCCCATGTAGGGGTGTCTCTCTCCCCTTTCTAAACTTTCAATTGCCACTACTGCTTTATTCTTGCTCTTTATTCCTTATCCTTGCTCTTAGTATTGTTTTTTATTTGAATGTTGTGAGACAATAGCTGAGGTGTTAGAGAGTAAGTGCAATAGGCGAGTTTCAGCTGATGTCATTGTTATTAAAAGCCCGTGTTGCATGCTGGGAAATATTTTGGTCGGAGGCAAGAAACACGGTAGCGTCAAACACAGTGCGTAACCTCATGTATTTATCCCCGATAATGGTAACTTCCTGCTGCATTATCGGATGCACAAATAGAGGCATGGAAGAAGGAAAATGCCTCGTATTCTGAGTGAAAAGAACCACTAACGGTGAATTAAACGGCTTTCAAACATCTGCAGAGCAAACGTAGAAGATCCTAACAAACCGTGGACTCCAACAAGTTCAACAACACATCGAGACTCTTGGGGACTTTCATCTTTTCTGCTGTGAATGGCCCAGGAGTTTCCACCAAGTCATTGTAGATATCGCCGAAATTAATATTTGTCCAGGTAGTTGGTGATTCAGACCAGAAATTTGGTTTGTTCCACCTTTTGTCGGGGTTTAAAAGGGTGATTTGTCGTCCATCGAAGCTTATGACCAATTTCTGGTCAAATGGTCTTGGGTCCTCTGCCGTTAGAGTGGATAAATAACCAGGATCAATACCCTTTACGTGCTTTCTCACTCCGTCCGTCATGTTGAATTAGTGTTTATTGTCGCCGACCAAAATAATTCCCAGCATGCAACGCGCGCTTTTGTCAACAATGAAACTCGCCTATATCTGGCCGGGTTCTCAGTGCAATGTGAGGTTAGGCCTCAGGTGTTGGCATAAGTCACTTTAGCTCAGATAGGCCCCTTAGCATGAGCACTTTTCACCATCTGGAACTCTATGCACTTTAAGTTAAAGTCTACCTCAAATACTTTAGCACAGCTTTCATCTTTACACAACCCTAGAATGTTTAACGTATTGTAATTAACAAGGGTTGATGTTAGTTGTGTACCTGAAAGAGAATGTAATAGTTTTACTTTTACTTTTTAAATGTCTAGAATATCAAATAAAGATTTGTAATATTTTATACCACATTGCCCTTTCTTCTGATTCTGTGTGATAAGG
>NW_026571175.1:3324201-3434724 GCF_026225935.1 Boleophthalmus pectinirostris
ACAGTAATTGAGGTAGTTCCACCAAACATCAGAGGCACCAACTGTCTCAAAAAGAAATCTTTTGGATTGCAACATTAAAGACCACACAATGTCCAGGCCTAAATGACAATTTGGATTATTCCATGTTCCTCTGAAATTTATAAAACTTTTAAAACTTTCTTGACAACAGTGTATGTGATGTTTTGACCTGTGTCCAGTGTGTCCTGTTGTATTTTTAATATATATGAGAGCCAGTGTTGGGGAGTAACAGATTACATGTACCGGCATTACGTAGTCAGAGTACAAATGATGAGTAACTGTATTCAGTTACAGTTACTGTTTAAGTGAGTGGTAATTGGATTACAGTTACTTTGTTGAAATAAATGGATTACACAGATGTATTATCCTGTTTTCACATTTTGGGCTATATCCCTTTTTCTTTTTTCTTTTTTTTTTTTTTTTTTTCAGTAATTCCACTCATTGCCAGACACTAAACCAGGTCTAAAACCAGGTCTAAACCAGGTTTAAACCAGGTCCAAACCAGGTCTAAATCAGGTCTAAAACCAGATCTAAACCAAGACTAAACCGGGACTAAAACAGGTCTAAACCAAGTCTCAAACAGGATTTAACAGGACTAAATCATGCAGTGTGGACGTGTCTCCTCATCTTGTATCAATAATATTTTTAATCTGGTTCCGTAAAGTCTGTTTTTTTAATTTTCTAATTTTTTCCAAGTCTTTGCTTCTCTACAGCAAATCAAGTAATCAAAAGTATTCAGATTACATTACTCACTTTAAGTAGTTTAATGGATTACGTTACAAACTACATTTTGGTGTGTGTAATCTGTAATCTGTAGGGGATTACATTTTAAAAGTCACCTTCCCAACACTGATGAGAGCTCTGCACATGTGACGGACACACCTCTCTGTCTCCAACATGTCATGTTTATCTTGTGGCTGTTTTGTGGGTCTGCCCATCACCTTTACTTTCCTCACGGTTGACCAGCTTTTTTTTGTTTCTTTTTCTTTTTAGTCATGTGATGTTGTCATGTGATTGATGTGTAATGGTG
Organism: Boleophthalmus pectinirostris; assembly: GCF_026225935.1. NCBI lineage: Eukaryota > Metazoa > Chordata > Actinopteri > Gobiiformes > Gobiidae > Boleophthalmus > Boleophthalmus pectinirostris. The sequence continues at coordinate 3,325,250 of NW_026571175.1, forward strand.
TTTAACGACACCCGTGGGTCCTGTTTCACCCTTATGCCCTGACCGAGACCATCTTACTGCTCCAAACATGGTGCCCGTTCATATGATAAAGGAGTTTTAATATATTCAGTCTATGTGCCTTGGGTTTGTACCTTGCCCATTTTAATATTTTTTAGTGAGGACTACATTTTGTTAATATTCCAAGAAAAACGTGTTTGGGAAAACTATTGCTCAATTAAGAGTCACTTAAAGAGTAACTGTCAGGACAAGTTCAGGACAAAACATTAAATAATGCACAAAATCAACAACTTTTAGCCAAGGAAAAGTACTGTTATTTCAATAAAATTATAACTCAAGTAGGAGTGAAATGCTGCAAGAAAATTTAAAAAGTCCCTGAAGCAAATATAACTGAGCACAAGTGTGACGAGGATGTGTGTGGCACGAGCAGACACAAGAGGGCAGTGTAGGATTTACATTCTTTATTCACACACAGAAATAAACGGCAGCTTTAATTAAATTTTCTAAAAAACACAACAATAAAGAGCGGATAGATGAGCAAGAGAAACAGAGCCTGAAAAATGTGTGTAAAATAAGTACACATTTTAGTATCAAACCCACGAGTATCTGGTCTTTCAGAAAAAAAAACTACAAACACCTTTTAGAAGTCATCGACCTGACGTCTTTGTCTCCCAAATAAGCCGTCCCATATTTCGCTCCACTATTCTTGAGTGCATCGTTTATTTGATGAATAAATAGAACTTTAGCATTAGAATTGTATTTTTTAATCCTGGACATAAACAAAAACAGACAGCAGCAATACAGCGCAACAAATACACAGACATTACAATGGACATGACAGTACACTCGGTTACAATAGACGCATCAAGAATTTCGGACTTCAGGTCATTACGAAAAATTGAGCATCAAACCGCCATGTTTGTTTTCCCAGTGAGATGCGTCTATTGTCAAAGTCGATCTTTTCTAGTCTTTTGAACCATATCACTTTTGTTTCTGGTTCTGATATTGTCATATTTTAGTTTTGGGATTCAGACATTGTAATTGTGTGGTTGTTGGATGTTCTAACAGCAGAAAATGGCTCGAGAAATCTGTTTGCGAACTTCAGTTATTATCCATCCATCGATCCATCCATTTTCTTCTGCTTATCCAGGGTCGGGTCGTGGGGGCAGCAGTCTGAGAAGGCCCACAGACTTCCCTCTCCACACACACTTCCTCCAGCTCTTCTGGGGGGACCCCAAGGCGTTCCCAGGCCAGCCGAGAGACATAGGCTGCGTTCAGACTGCAGCCTGAAGTGACCCAAATCCGATTTTTTGGCTTATTATGTGACCTGTATCTGATCTTTTAATGAAAGTCTGAACCACACAGATCCGATTTTTTCAAATGTGACCCAGGCCACTTGGTTATGTGGTCCTGAAACTGATACATATCTGATCTTTTGACATGCAACTTCAGTCTGAACGGTCAAAGTGCATTCATCCACCTACACGTTATCAACAAGCCACAAACGTCACTATTCTGCGCTGAAGCAGGCGAAAATTGTTAACGAACTCCGTGTCACTGAAGTGAAGCACATCACCACTCACCACTCTTGGCTCCGTCTCCACATCCACACGTTCCTTTCAACAGACTGTCCCACAAAACACCACGGCCAAAAACCTCGTCCTTCTCCTTCTCAATCTCCTCCTTAAAACAAGTAAGTTGTTCATGTTCTGGCTCCGGTACGAGAGGAACTTTAAAATCTCCAGGTGCTCAATGCTGCGTCCATGTTTGGACAACTTCTGTAAACACAGAGCACACTCGCTGCGGTTGACGTCGTCGTGTCTCCAGTGCACATGCGGGACACTTTCGGGCCATTTACTGTTCACACTGGAGTCACATACAAGACGCATTTAATTGGAAATGTGAACGACCTCGCAAAAACATCAGATTTCACAAAAAAATCGGAATTGAGCGTTAAACCCTGCAGTCTGAACGTAGCCAAAGTCCCTCCAGTGTGTCCTGGGTCTTCCCCGGGGCCTCCTCCCGGTGGGACATGCCCAGAACACCTCCCGAGGGAGGCGCCCAGGAGGCATCCGGAACAGATGCCCGAGCCTCAACTGGCTCCTCTCGACGTGGAGGAGCAGCGGCTCTACTCCGAGCTCCTCCTGTGACTGAGCTCCTCACCCTGTCTCTAAGGGAGCGCCCAGACACCCTGCGGAGGAAACTCATTTCGAGCGCTTGTATCCGTGATCTCGTCCTTTCGGTCACTACCCAGAGCTTCATGACCATAGTTGAGGGGAGGAATGTAGACTGACCGGTAAATCGAGAGCTTCGCCTTTCGACTCAGCTCCCTCTCCACCACAACAGTCCAATACAGCGACTGCATCACTGCAGACGCCCATTTATTATTTATTTATTTATTTATTTATTTTGCACATATAACATGACAATAAAAAGAAACACACTTGATAAAAAGTAGGTGCCAGAAGAGGCAAAAAACCCAATAGGGCGAAATATTAAAGCCTCCACCTTATGAATACATAAAAAATTTAACATTATCATTGTGCATAAAAATGTATATACACAGAAAAATGACATTTAAACAGCATGGATTAAATTCTTTTGATTGAAACATAGATTAAAACACAATGAAACATCCACAATTGAAAGATTATCAAACATTAAATTTAGTATATAAAAGAGCCATAGTGAACCTTAGATAAAGTACAGTTAGATTAGGGTGACCAGACGTCCCTGTTTTGAGCCTGTGTCCCCTGTCCCAGCAGATTTATACAAAACCACTGATTTGTCCCAGTTTTATACAAGAAATGTCCCAGTTGTCCCTATTTGGACCATTTAGAGTAGTGGCAGAAACAGCAGAAACAGGAGGAAGTCATCCACCTGACGTCCTTATCTCCATTAGGATTGTATCTTTTATTCATGGACTTGACATTAACACAACAAACACAGACACTGGGGGTGGGACGAGATATAATTTTCACATCTCATGAAAATTGTGTCTCTTTGTTGACATTATTCACTATAAAAAAAAAAGTGCAATTAATCAGTCATATACCCTAATGCATTTTTGTTATTTTATTATTTATTTTCAGAAAAAGGGAATAGCCAAAAGTTAGAGACGCACGAGGTTTAACAGTTGGCAAAGTTTCGTGAGTTTTTGCCATTTTTCAGTGGGTGAAAAATGGGTGAGCTGGTTAGGAAAAAGTAAGAAAGAAAAATATTCTGATATGAGAGCAATTTTTTTTTTTTTAGCTGACAAACTATACATTTCCTGAAAGCTCTGGTGCAGTCCTCCATCATGGCGAGGATCCCTGGTCACTACGGGCAACTCACTTTCCGTCAGTTCACTTTATCCTAATACAATGCAATACAATGCAAAATTAATACTCTCTTCGTCAGCTTCTGAAGAAATGAAGAAACTAAAGAGCAGTAGGTGTGTGTGGGAAATTTCTCAATATTCAATACAGAAGAAAAACGATTACTCAAGCATGCATGAATCACTCTAAAATACAACTCTTATTACAGCAATTATAACATTAAACGCTCTGAAAACAAGACAAGTCTCCTTTAAAAATGCTAGAACTTTAGCATTTGGGTTGCATCTTTTAATCATGGACATATACACAACAAACACAGACACTGGGGGTGGGACGAGATACAATTTTCACAAGATGAGATGAGACACGAGACAAGACGAGATTTTTAAATTATTTACTATAAATAGTGCAATCGAGTTCATCAATCAATTTTATTCTCACCATTTTTGATGTACTTTATTTAATAGTTTGCTGTAGCATTGCTTTTTGTGACTACAGCTTCTCAAAAATGTATCTCACCAGTACTTAACTTTTTATCCAGTCTGTATGTAAAAACATGGGAAAAAATCATTTTCAGCATTTGTGCACGATCTTGTGGCAATTTTGTCTCGTGAGATCTTGTCTCATCCGTAACACATGACAATAGACACTACAGTACACTCTGCTGCACACTGCTGCTGTTCAGGAAGGAGATGGCTGAGGGCATCAGGCTTCTGCCACAGCGGGCCCTCCTGCACCTGAGCACCCTGTACCTCCAACCAGACGGAAGAGGAGTGAGAGCACAGAGGACAGAGGCAGAGAGGTGAAGGCAAAGAGGGCAGAAAGGGCAGAAAGGGCAGAGGAGTGAGAGAGGGCAGAGAGGGCAGAGGAGTGAGAGAGGCAGAGAGGGCAGAGGAGTGAGAGAGGGCAGAGAGGGCAGAGGAGTGAGAGAGGGCAGAGGAGTGAGAGAGGGCAGAGGGCAGAGGAGTGAGAGAGGGCAGAGAGGCAGAGGAGTGAGAGAGGGCAGAGAGGGGTGACGACTGATCGGCCCTCGTTCTCGCCTACACTATGCCCTGCCTACGCCCTAACCCCTAATCTAACTGTAACCCGCATGGTTAAAATCAAATCATATTGAATTTATGTTGAAATACTGTTTTATTTCATGTTTTCATATATAGCTGGTTTTATTTTGAAAACCGGAAGTTATTTTGACAAGAGACAGGAAGTAGTATGCAAATACACAGCTAGCTTAAGCCATGGATCTATTAAAATAATTTAAGCTTAAACTTGCTAATTGACACAAAGAGCAGAGCCTTTTCTCTCACATGTTGGTTGAAAAACAAAGAAAAAGGTATGAAAGACAAAGTTCACTGTCTAGAGGTGGAAGAACTGTCACTGAAGTACTTTTATTTTGCTGAATCAGCCTTGAGTTGATGTTGTTGGTAAACTACACTCACATGTTCTCATGTATTATGACCTTCAGGGCATGCCAGCTAATCGTTTTTGGGGTATTTTGCTCTTTTCAAGTTAAATTTGTTAAAAAAGTTAAAAGCATTTATTTGATTATTTACAAAGTGATGCTTCTCTGTGTCATTAAAGGTGCAGTGTGTGTATTTTACACTGTATAACAAACTAGTCCCACTCACTACATGTGACTGTGGGTGAAAGGAAAAAGCATTTTCACATAAAATTATCATTTAAAATGATCTAAAATGTTTAAAACCAGCAAAGCTATGATTTTTGTTAATTAAAAACAATGTAATTCATTTCTTTTATTTACAATCTAAAATCCTATGTAAGAAGCGATTGCAAAGTGATAAACATATGAAAATACGGTAAACGCATTACACTTCACAAGTGAATGTGTTTTTCAGGAGTCAGCCATTTATTTAGGAAATAACTGTGGTTACTTTCTTGTTAACTATCTTTAGTTATTTTTCCAGTTGATAAGATACATTTATGTTGTACAACACCTATATCAGGATCTTTATGTGAATCTAATAAATTTGGATTATAAAACATAAACAAGCATGACTTTGCATTTGCAAATACAGGACAGATTTTTTTACTTTATGGAAAAGTGATGCTCCCAGCCTTGACGTCCAACGAGGTTGATGAGATGATCCGTTGGTGGCGAGCGTCCCTGTTGAATTGTGAGCCTCTACCACCCCATACAACACATCCTGTGGTAAGATTGCGTCAGTTCCACTGACCGACACCAACGAGAGCCTACTTCAGACACATCCCATGACGTGACCCTGACTATTTGACTTGAACACTGAGGGATATCCTTAAAGGGACATTTAATTTTTTAGTTTATGCTGGGACCACAGGTTGTAATTGTAATTGTATTGCACACTTCTTTTATAATTTCAAACTAAAAGTTTACATTTAACTACAGTTATCTGGGTCCATTAGTCATTGCTATACTCTCAGCTCCTACGAACCTAGAGGTCGAGACGTGTACAAGACGTGAAGTGGGTTACATGACCCTAACCCATAACCTTGCTTTTACCCTAACCCTAACCTAACCCTGCACATTTTCTCAATTTATTTATGCATTGATCAAAAAAAATTTTTAAAAATCCAAGATGGCAGACTTCTGGTCTGTAAAGGGGCATGGTCACAATGTAATTTTTTTTATTTCCTGTTGCCATGCTGCATCTGGTTATCAACTTTAGTTTGGCCAAGTCAAAGTTTGGTGTTTGAGATGGGGTGTGGATATCACAGACTTTTTCCATCAAGACCATGTCACAAATGTGCATACCAAATTATGTGTATCTACAACAAATACAATTTTATGCACCCATTTTTGTATTTTCTTACATCAGTCAGTTCAGTGTCAGGGTGTGCACTATGATTCAAATTTGAGTGAAATCAACCAAAGTTATTCTAAAGATTTTACCATTAGAATAACATGGACTCTCCATGTTATTCTAATGGTAAAATCTAATGGTTATGGTTATCTAATGATTATGTCATCGCTATGGCAATGCCATAAAAAATATGGCATGGGTGTCTTTGACTTTTTGGATCAGGGTGGCAAAATGGAATTTTGGGCAGGGAGTTTAACAACTACTTCAAATTTCACTGAAATCTGAGTTCGTTTGTCCAAACAGGAGCAATTTGTAAAAATAAAAAATTTCTAAAATGTTGTGCATTTTTGTCGCTTCACTGCTCAGAGACAATAAGACGTGTGGAAATTTTGGATAGATTTTGATGCCCCACCCCTTGAAATAATGTGCACTTAATCGGAGCTTGTTCGGGTGAACGCCAGTATTGCTGCTCCCTGGTGGAGCGCACGGCGTTGATGTAATAGTATTTTTCCTTGTCTTGTCATGATCTACTTCTGTTTGAAATATCATGATTCTACATGCATGTTTTTTTGCCATCATTCCTATTCCTTAATGCATTTTACGATACTAATAGGCCAGCTTCTTGCCCTCAGGCCTATTGAAGAAACTAGAGCAGTAGGCGTGGGAAGGGGAAATATCTCAGTATTGATGTTGTAAATACAGGAGACTAACGATCACTCAAGCATGCATGAATCACTGCAAAAACAACTTTTAATACAACAGTTATAACATTAAAAGCTCTGGAAACAAGATGTTTCCTTTAAAAATGTTTGGAGGGCAGAGGAATTGTTTTTCAGAAATAACCTTCTTGTCACTGTTAGTAAGAGTCTGTCATGTATCTGCACAAAGTAATTGTACTTTGAGGAAGTGCCCACCATACACACCCTTTGGCATCGGAGCAGTGAAGCAACAACAAGATCTATCATGTTTCTAGTAACTGTGCTATAATTAAGGCTATGGAAGCATTGATTATATAGTGATTATATACTGGTTACAGAAGTATGCTTCCATTCTATTCTATTCTAAAGTGCAGTCTCAACAGCAGTCGTGTCTCAGGACTTCACAAGATGACAGATTTGTTAGAAAATCCAGCAGTGAGAACATTGGTCAATAGCAGGCAAGCGGATGAACCAACATTCCTAGAAAACCTATGTCTAGAAAACCACCTGTCATTAGAAAAAAAAGTACACAGGAATCCATGTCTTCATGAAACTGAATCAAAACAACTGGACTTAATAAACTTTTGTAGCCAACGTTTCACTACTAGCCAAGTAACCTACTAACCAACTAATGTGTAGACAAACACTGAACCTGAACCTGGGGAGAGGGAAGTCTGGGAGTCCCTGCTTAGACAGCTGCCCCCAGAAGAACTTGAATGTATAATATGTTATTAAAACTACTATCTGCAGGTTTATTAGTTTATTTTACCAGTGGATGAAAGATGTGGAATGTAGATAGCAAGCAGTGGTGACATGTGACAACAAGTTCATTATCAATAAACAAACGGCTTATGCTCAAAACAAAACAAGTCTGACAGTTTGAAAAGTTATACGGCCTCCAATTCCAAACCACACCTTTGAATGAACCACTTTACCAAAAAGACATTAAAGTGCATTTGACAGTTTGGCATTTTATAATGTCTTGAAATGTGATACCTGACTTGCTCATTAAAGGTGTGCATTGTTGATACGCCCCAGCTGATCGTCACCTTCGCCTCAGGGAAGTCTCACCTTAAAACACCGCTCAGACGAAACGCAGCTGCAGTCCTGATACTGCGCAGGATTCAGTTCGTGTGCAGAGGCATCAGAGAGTCTCAACTTGCAGACCGAGAGGTGCAGGCCATCTGTGACTGTGTAAGTATCATGCATTTAAAGCTACGCTGCTTGTTTGTTTTATTTATTTATTATTTTTTATTATTACTGTTTTTAAAAAGCCTTGAAAAACATGCATTCTTATCTTGAGTGCGATCACCTCTCTACAGATCTGGCGTGTAACTTGTTTCTCAAAGCCTTGCCTTGGTTTTTTCTGGGTGTGGCAGGGCATCCAGGTCATCTAAATTGTGTTCTAATGATCATGTACAAACTATGCTCAACAATACAGCATTAGAAAGAGTCTTTGAAAACAAGTTTTTAGGAGTAACTTATAGACCATAATTTAAACTGGAATTAAATTATCCAAAGTAATCACAATTATATATAAATATAGATATATCCTAAATAAAAACAGTATTTTTATTACATATTTAGTTGCTGGTAATGCCCTTTATCAGTGTTTCACAAACTTTTTTTTCTGGGGACCCATATTTTAAAAGTCACAAACCTTCGCGACCCAAGTCAGTTCGTAAATCGCAAAATAAAGGTGGATTTGAAAATTATGTAACACTAAATGAGGATATTTTATTGTTGACTGAGTGATTGTGTCTCTGAACAATTAGTATTACAGCACTCAAGTTTGAAACAATGAAAAACAGTCATTAAAGCAGCAATAAAAGGATCCATAAGTCGCCTATTTGGACATTAAATGTAGTCCTGTATATTGGAGATTGTGACAAAGCGACCACCCAAAAAAATCACACAAAAAACACTGCCCTACATAACCTACTGTATTGAGATTCGGGGCAATACTTATAAGACTAATACAAACCCAATCTTTACCTTGCAAAAAAAGGCAATAAGAGCATCACATTATCAACTTATAATGAAACAACCAATGCATTATTTATAAACCTTCAAACTCTGAAATTGTATGATTTAGTTGACCTTTACACTTTGAAAATCATGTTCAAAGTAAACAACAATGTCTTGTCAAAATCATTACAGAACATGTTCAAAATCCAAAATAGCCAATATGAGCTCAGAGGTACAGCCATGTTTATCAAAAAGAAAATCTGAACAAACATGAAATTTTGTCTATTTGTTTAAGCGGTGGAGCTCTGGAACAATTGAACAGAAGACCTAAAACTGTGCATCACTCTGTTCCATTTTATAAAGAAGTTTAAATGTTTAACTCTGGGCAGATAGATTAATTATGATAGTTAGTTTGTGTTGTAGTACTTTGCTGTACTCTTACTGATTTGTTAGTTTCCTCTTGCTGTATTTATGAAGATGAGCTGCTGTCAAGATGAAGCTATGACAAAGAAAAAAGGGTAAAGGCAGAATAAGCTCAAGCTTAATCTGTCTGTGGAATAATGTCACAATAAACCTGTGACTCAAATAAATGTCCTCTGTTTGGTTAGCAGTTCACTAAGAATACATAATACTGTGTACGTTTATTTACTTCACATTATATTCAAATTATATATTTTTTTAGTTGCATTTATAATTTTTTTTTTTTTGCTGTCCACATAAGGAGATAGTTTTTTGCTGTTGCTGTTGGTTCACTCTGAAGTGTGTTTCATGAGTCGTGTGCTTGGATTAGAAAGAACCCACAAACAAAATTGGGCACAAAGCTTTGAGAAACACCTTTGGTCTTGGGCGTGACCCGCTCGCCTCCATGGAGAAACATAAGTGTAATGTCATACTGTGGAACATTCACAGTTAAAGCAATAGCATGTCCATGGAGACAAGCATGTGGTAAACCTTACCACCTTGAAAAATAAAGTTAGGGGATGATGACAAAGACAAAAATCTGCAATATTATCAATATTACTTAATCAAACCAAGCTTGAGGTCAAGGAAACAAAACAAAAAATGTGCAAAATGCAGAATGTGCAAAAAATCAAATGCTGTGCATTCATTGCAGCTGTTTTGATTAGTTTTTCTTGATATTCTGATTTTACAAAAAAGAATTGTGAATAGGGAAAAAATAAAAAATCTCACACTATTTACTATTTAAAAATACATGTTCACAAGACAGAAATGGACATTTTCTGAATTGCTTTAGAATGAAACTAACTATGATATTACCCATTTTCAGCTGTTATTCTTCCTTGAATCTTCTGCTTCTTTAGGTCCACGTTGGGCAGAACAAACATCTGGAGCTGGTTGTGTTTGTGGGGCTGCCTCACACCAACAGTGGACCAGTCCTCCGCACTGTTCACAAGTCCACAGACGACCAGATCTCTGATTTGGAACAGGAACGTGTGAGATTTATACCTTTAGAGCCAGTCATGTGCTACAGATCTGAGAGTCCGAGATTCTTGTTTCCGACGATGGGAGAGTCCCAACCTGCAGATCCAGAAGTGCAGGCCCTGTGTGACTCTGTAAGTATCATGAACATAAATCTACACTGGAACTTTTCTAGTGACACATCAGGTCAGATCTGTGGAGAGGCAACCTCGTATAAACTCATCATGGTGAATAATTAGGGTGCTCTGAATGCAGAAGGTAAGTGAGGTATAACTTTGGATCACTGCAAACTGTGTAAACAGCAAAAAGCATTAACTTAAGAAAAAAAAGTAGAAATGTTCCATGAAGCACCTTTAAGTGTTTGAGTGGGAGTGAATCTTGTGCTGTTGTTCAGGTGAAGAGTGAAGTGGAGGCGAAGAGAAGAGAGAAGTATGAGATTTTCAAAGTCATTTTCTACAAGAAACAAGGTGTACATGGATTCACCTACTATGTCACGGTCAGTTCCTACAATTGTTTTATTTTTGAATTAACCAGCAAACAAAATCATGATTAGAAAAACATGAAAACCTGTCATATGCACTGATGTTGTCCGCATTCCCTGAGGGTGTGATGCTAACTGGAGGCTCTGCTCTGTATGAGGCTTTGTTAGACTCATAGACTGTAGGAAAGAAGTGAACTAAGAGAGTGTGACGTCACACAAAGCGGCTCTACTCAAATGAAGATCACCGATGCTAGTAGTTATAGGGGAAAATCTGGAGCCAAATTCCTTATTAGGAATATGAAAATATAAAATGGCCCCTCCTTGAACCGCCACCTTAACGTGGTGAAGGGGTTTGAGTGCCCGAATGAACCCAGGAGCTATGTTGTGGGGGGCTTCATGCCCCTAGTAGGGTCACCCAAAGCAAACAGGTCCCAGGGGATGGGTCAGACTAGGAGCAGTTCAGAAGCTCCTTATGACAAGTAGAAGAACAAGGCCAGGAGTGGCCTCACTGGGACCCCACCCTAGTGCCAGTCTGGGGTGGGTGTCTGGTGGCCGGATCTTCCCCCACAGGGCACAGCCAGAACGAGTGATGGGGTTCTGGGCCCTTTGCTAAGGCTGTCCGGTCCCTGTATGACCGGAGCAGGAGCTGTGTTTATAGCCGGCAGTAAACCAGACCTGTTCCCGGTGCATGCTGGACTCTGCCAGGGCTGCTCTTTGACACCAGTTGTGTTCCTTGTATTTATGGACAGAATTTCTAGGCACAGCCAAGGGCCAGAGGGGGTCCAGTTTGGGGACCACAGGATCTCATCTCTGCTGTTTACAGATGATGTTGTCCTGATGGCTTCATCAAACCAGGACCTACAGCACTGGGGCAGTTTGCAGCCAAAGCGGCTGAGATGAAGATCAGCTCCTTCAAATTCGTGTCCATGGTTCTCGACCGCAAAAAGGTGTCTTGCTCTCTCCGGGTGGGTGGAGGGTCCCTGCCTCAAGTGGAGGAGTTCATGTATCTCGGGGTCTTGTTCACGGGTGAGGGGAAGATGGAGCATGAGATTGACAGGTGAATCGGTGCAGTGATGCAATCGCTGTATCTGACTGTTGTGGTGAAGAGGGAGCTGAGCCAAAAGGCAAAGCTCTCGATTTAACGTCAGTCTACATTCCTCCCCTCACCTCTGGTCATGAGCTCTGGGTAATGACCAAAAGGACGAGATCGCCGATACAAGCAGTCGAAATTAGTTTCCTCCACAGGATGGCTGGGCAGTCCGTTAGAGATAGGGTGAGGAGCTCAGTCACACGGGTGGAGCTTGGCATAGAGCTGCTGCTCCTCCACATCGAGAGGAGCAGCTGAGGTGGCTCGAGCATCTGTTTCGGATGCCTCCTGGAAGCCTCCTTGGGGATGTGTTCTGGGCATGTCCCACCGGGAGGAGGCTCCAGGGAAGACCCAGGACATGCTTGAGGGACTATGTCTCTGGACTGGCCTGGGAACACCTCGGGGTCCCCCGGGAGGAGCTTGACAAAGTGTCTGAGGTGAAGGAAGTCTGGGAGTCTCTGCTTAAACTGTTGCTCCTGCAACTCGGCTCCAGATAAGCAGAAAAAAATGGATGGATGGAAAATGGCGTAAAAAAACAAAACAAACTAATTTCTAAACAGGACCATGAACGCTTGTATTGATCACAGGAGTTTTCAGATGATATTAAAACATTTGGCATTTGACAGTGTTTGCTAATGTGTGCATTGTGTCACCATGGTAACTGCTAAACATTCCCCCACTAGAGATACATGTAGAACACCCCCAGTGTGATGTCACCGTAAGGTATCAATAGGTGTCATTCATATTTTAGATGTGATGATGTCATTATTTCAGACTGAGGCCATGGGGCTATAGAGTTGTTAAGTGTCCAGGTCCAAACAGAAACTTCACAGCAGATTTCTAGCTTTAGTTTTGTTCTTTATTCCTCAAACCAGAGACAGTTACCTTTCAAAAACGCATGTTCAATCACAAATTCTCTCAAATATGTAAATGATGCAGTAATAATCTATCATAATAGGATTACCAGTGTGTATATCTCACTAAGTGACAGTCACCACTAACACTAGTTTAGTCTAGCTTCTTACCTCAGCCTCCCTCGTACTCTTTCTGTCACAGTTATAAACATAGATCCATGCTTATAGCCTCTTTAACTTTAAACAACTGATATCTGGTTTTAGCATGAGATGTGCTGTTGTTAAAAAAAGGGGAAACTGTAATTAATTGTCAATCAGCTGATGGACCCGGAAGTGACATCACACTTAACAGCTCTATATGACTCGATGGGAGAACATCGACTATGATCTACAAATAGTCGACCTTTTCATTATTTGTTTGGGACTGGCTCCACAAAGTTGTCATATTGATTTGATGTCTTCAATTTCTTTCAACAATTGTGAATAATGTCACCACTTTTTGTTCTTCCTTGAATCTTCTGCTTCTTTAGGTCCATGTTGGTGGCAACAAATATCTGGAGCTATGGTTAGATGTAGAGCCTTCCCCCAACAGTAGGCCCGTCCTCCGCGGGGTTCAGACTCCCTCGCCTGTTCGTCCACAGGAGTTCATCGTCGGAGGCATCGGAGAGTCCCAACCTGCAAACCCAGAGGTGCAGGCCATCTGTAACTCTGTAAGTATCACACACTGAAAGCCACACTGTGGAACTTATCTATTGAGAGCACGCCCCTCACACCTTCTGCTTACATTGTTTGACTGGAAAGTTCCCCAGTATGGCATTAAGGGTGCTGTACCTGAACACCTGAACACCTGAACCCAAAACAGAACTAGTTCATTTTAAAGTGATCCAAAGTTACTCCTCACTTACCTTAAGCATTCTGAGCATCCTCATTATTCACCACGATGAATTTATAAGTGATTTTCACAACTTTTAGACACCAAAGAGCAAGGAGCAATATAACAGCACCCTTCTGAATTCTCTGACAATAAAGAACTTTATAATCTGATGCAGACAAGGATATTGATTTTGATTTTGATGTTTGTGATGAGGAAACATCATTATAACATAAATCAGAAAATAATGTACTATGGGACTTTTAATAAATACAAAATAGATGTTTAATGCAATACTGTGGAATATTTCCGACAGACTAACTTATCCATGGAGTAAGTGGCGTAAAAAAAACAACCTTCTGTGTTATGAGTGAATCTTGTGCTGTTGTTCAGGTGAAGAGAGATGTGGAGGAGCGGAGAGGAGAGAAATATGAGACTTTTGAAGCCATATCCTACAGGACACAAACTGTAGCTGGAACCAACTACACTGTCAAGGTCAGTTCCTACAATTGTTTTATTTTTTATTAACCCAAAGACAATATTCTGATGATGTTTTGACAATAAGAATCCTAAAGATTAGAACTATCACCCTCATGTGTAGTTACCACAGGTACTACCCCAGCAAACAAAGTCATGATTAGACTTTAAGCTCCTATAGAGTTGTTCAGTGTCATGTCACTTCCTGGTTCATCAGTTGGTTGAAAACAATGATGTTTACAATTTCCTCTCTTTTTTAAGCGACAGCACGTGTCACGTTAAAAACAGATATCAGTTGTTTGAAGCCAACAAGTTATATAAGCCAGACCTATGGTTATAACATGAAAATTTAATAAGAATTGGAAGATGAGCTGAACTGCCACTCTCTGATCCTCCTTGAATCTTCTGCTTCTTTAGGTCCACATTGGGCAGAACAAACATCTGGAGCTGGTTGTGTTTGTGGGGCTGCCTCACACCAACAGTGGACCAGTCCTCCAAAGTGTTCATGAGTCCAAAGACGACTTGGAGCAGGAAGGCGGATTTATAGAGCCGTTCATATGTTACTTTCCCCCAAGACAGTTCGAAAGGATGATGCCTGAATATCCTGAGCCTGAGCTCATGACTGGAGGCATCGGAAAGTCCCAACCTGCAGACCCAGAGGTGCAGGCCCTGTGTGACTCTGTAAGTATCATGAACTTAATGCTACAGTGTGGAACTTTTCTGTTGACACATCAGGTCAGATCTGTGGAGAGGCAACCTCGTATAAACTCATCATGGTGAATAATTAGGGTGCTCTGAATGCAGAAGGTAAGTGAGGAATAACTTTGGATCACTGCAAACTGTTTCAAATGAAAATCAGGCACAGCAAAAGCATTAACTTAAGTTAAAAAACTAGAAAAGTTCCATGAAGCACCTTTAAGTGTTTGAGTGGGAGTGAATCTTGTGCTGTTGTTCAGGTGAAGAGTGAAGTGGAGGCGCAGAGAGGAGAGAAATATGAGACTTTCAAAGCCATATCCTACAAGAAACAAACTGTATATGGATACAACTACTTTGTCAAGGTCAGTTTCTACAATTGATTTATTTTTGAATTAAGCAGCAAACAAAGTCATGATTAGAAAAACATGAAAACCTGTCACATGCACTTTGAGCTTCTATTGATACTCTGCAGCTGATGTCGTCAACATTCCCTGAGGGTGTGATGCTAACTGTAGGCTCTGCTCTGTATGAGGCTTTGTCAGACTCATAGACTGTAGAAAGAAGTGAACTAAGAGAGTGTGACGTCACCCAAAACATTCGGCTACAGTCAAATGAAGCTCACTGAGGCTCGCAGTCATAGGAGCGAATCTGGAGCCGAGTTCTATATTAGGAATATGAAATTACAAAATGGCAAAAAATAAAGAATGAAACTCCTAAACAGGACCATGAACGCTCGTATTGATCACAGGAGTTTTCAGATGATTTTAAAATGTTTTTTGGCTGTGTTTGTTAATGTGTGCATTGTGTCACCATGGTGACTCCTAAACACTCCCCCATTAGAGATACATGTAGAACACCCCCAGTGTGATGTTGCTGTGAAGTATCAATAAGGGGCGTTCATATTCTAGAATTTGATGTCACTTCTGAGTCCAACCAGAAACTTTCTAGCTTTATTATTGTTCCTTATTCATCACACAAGATACAATTACCTTTCAAAAACACATGTTCAACTACAAATTTTATCAGATATATAAATGATGTAGTAATAATCAATCATAAATAGAATTACCAGTGTGTAGGCCATATCTAACTGACAGTCACCAACTCTATCTTAGTCTAGATTTTTACCTCAGCCTCCCTCGTACTCTTTCTCTCACAGTTATAACCATAGATCCATGTTTATAGCATCTTTAGGTTTAACCAACTGATATCTCATTTTAACATTTGTTGTCTCTAAAAAAAGAAGTGGAGAAATTGTAAACAATTGTCTTCAATGAATTGACCCGGAAGTGACATCACACTTAACAGCTCTATATGACTCTATGGGAGAATATCGACTATGATCTACCAATAGTCAACCTTTTCATTATTTGTTCGGAATTGACTCCACAAAATTATGTCTTAAATTCATTTCAACAATTGTGAATAATGTCACCACTTTTTGTTCCTCGTTGAATCTTCTGCTTCTTTAGGTCCATGTTGGAGAGGACAAACATCTGGAGCTGTTTTTGTATGTAGAGCCTGACCCCAACAGTCGGCCCGACCTCCGTGGGGTTAAGGATTTCACAGATGACCAGATCTCCGACTTGCAGCAGGAAATCAGGGACATGGAGTCTTTTCCTCCACAGGAGCTCATCGTCGGAGGCATCGGAGAGTCCCAACCTGCAGATCCAGGAGTGCAGGCCATCTGTGACTCTGTAAGTATCACACACTTAAAGCCACCCTGGAACTTTTCTGCTGAAGGCACGCTCCCCACATCTTCTGTCTACATTGCTTGACTGGAAAGTTCCCAGTATTTCATTAAAGGCGCTTACCTTAAGCATTCTGAGCCTCATTATTCACCACGATGAATTTATAAGTGATTTTCACAACTTTTAGACACCAAAGGAGAATTTTGCCGCCACAGTAATGCCTCAAGCACTAGCAATATAACAGCACACTTCCTGATTCTCTGACAGTGAAGCACTTTATAATCCGATGCAGACCATCCATGGAGACAAGCAAATGTCATAAAAATGACCCTCTGTGTTATGAGTGAATCTTGTGCTGTTGTTCAGGTGAAGAGAGATGTGGAGGAGAAGAGAGGAGAGAAATATGAGACTTTTGAAGCCATATCCTACAGGACACAAACTGTAGCTGGATATAACTACTTTGTCAAGGTCAGTTCCTACAATTATTTTATTTTTTATTAACCCAAAGACAATATTCTGATGATGTTTTGACAATAAGAATCCTAAAGATTAGAACTATCACCCTCATGTGTAATTACCACAGGTACTACCCCAGCAAACAAAGTCATGATTAGACTTTAAGCTCCTATAGAGTTGTTCAGTGTCATGTCACTTCCTGGTTCATCAGTTGATTGAAAACAATGATGTTTACAATTTCCTCTCTTTTTTAAGCGACAGCACGTGTCACGTTAAAAACATATTTCAGTTGTTTGAAGCCAACAAGTTTATAAGCACAGATCTACGGTTATAACATGAAAGTTTAATAAGAATTGGAAGATGAGTTGAAGTGTTGAGCTGTTTTCAGTGATCTGTGCTCATTGGTGTAAAATCCCCCCAAATATTTTTTTTCTTCTGCATTATTTCCTCAGCACAGACTAGCTCCTCCCACCTGTGTGATGTCAGAAACATGCACCGTGTGACCAGTTCTGACCAATCAGAGAGGGGCTAGACTAAATCTTACAAAGCAAACTTTTAGGCACTTTGACCATTTAAAAATGTGAAAACATTCATGTTGTGAAAATAGAGAAGAATCCCTATAAAACCTGACTTTAGTGAAAGCTGTGGATGTCCTGTCAGCTGAACATGGGCAGTTTGAATTCCAAAAAAATGCATTGTGTTCTTTGGAAGAATTCTTTCTGAGCCCAATCTCCTGGGAGCTGCAGTACCTGGAGTGGCCACTAGTCTGTCACTCTGGGATGGAGAGGAATGTCTTATCCAGTTCCTGTTGTAGTTCCATGGATTATAACTGTGACTTAAAGTTTATGAGGGAGGTTGAGCTACGAAGCTAGAGTAGGTTTAACCAGCATAAGCAGTGACTGACAGTTAGTGAGATATACACACTGGTCATCCCATGTTACGACAGATTATTACTACATCATTTACATATTTGATACAGTTCAAAGGTCATTGTCTCTTGCTCCATGAATAAGGAACAAAACCAAAGATAGAAATCAGCTGTGAAGTTTCTTGTTGGACTCGGAAGTGACATCATCTCTTAACAGCTCTATATGACTCTATGGGAGATTCACTGACATTAGAATAAATATTCCAAATTATGATCCACAAATGTTGAACCTTGTCATTATTTGTTTGGACGTGGCTCCACAAACTTGTCATGTTAATCTCCTGAGTTAAAGTCCTCTCAAATGACAAGAGTCACATCTTTGGGGCTGAATAACGGTGACACTCTCTGATCCTCTTTGAATCTTCTGCTTCTTTAGGTCCACGTTGGGCAGAACAAACATCTGGAGCTGGTTGTGTTTGTGGGGCTGCCTCACACCAACAGTGGACCAGTCCTCCAAAGTGTTCACGAGTCCACAGATGACCAGATCTCTGACTTGGAGCAGGAAAGTGGAGGTGTGAGATTTAGAAACCAACAGCCATTCATATGTGATTACGGATTCCAATCACCAGAAATTATGTCACCTGAGGATAAACCAGTGATATTGTCTGGAGGCATCGGAGCTTCCCAACCTGCAAACCCAGAGGTGCAGGCCATCTGTGACTCTGTAAGTATCATGAAATTAATGCTACACTGTGGAACTTTTCTGATAAAGGGCAAAGTATAGTTCTGCTTTGACTCAATGCACACTGCCGCCGTCACCTTGTCGCCGTCGTTTTTGATTTATGGATCTACATTGAGGTCTATGCACTGCCAAGCTTTTCACTGCCAAAACGCTAGGGGGCTAGGATGTACAGTCATGGGCAAAATTGTTGGTACCCCTCTGGCAATGAAAGAAAAATCGACAATCATCACTGAAATAACTTGAAACTGATAAAAGCAATAATGGCGGCACGGTGGCTGAGTGGCTAGCACTGATGCCTCACAGCAAGAAGGTTCTGGGTTTGATCCCCGGGTCACCCGGGCCTTTCTGTGTGGAGTTTGCATGTTTCTCCCCGTGTCTGGATGGGTTTCCTCCGGGCATTCCAGTTTCCCCCATCAACCCAAAACATGCTACAGGTCTCCATGAACAGTTGATCGTCAAGGTCAGTTAAATACAATCAATCAGTGAACCACTACAGGTGGAAATTAGCACTGACGCTACAACCTGATGTACAGTGCATCTCTCCTGTTAAGGTAAAATGCAAGAATTGTGTGCTGTCCCTGTCTGAAATAAATAAAGTTAAAAAAAAAAAATAATAATAATTTACTGAAAATTGCCCAATGAAAATCAAACATTGTTTTTCACCTGTGGTTAAACAGAATTTAAAATAAATAAATAAATAATGAAACTGGCCTGGACAACTGTCAGTGACACTTCTGCACTGGTAAAGTGGTATTTTGACCCTTTTCTCACGAGCAAACTGCTTGAGTTGTCTCAGGTTTGAAGGGTTCCTTCTCCAGACGCATGTTTCAGCTCATTTCACAGATGTTCAATAGGACTGAGATCTGGGCTCACAGAAGAACACTCCAGAACATTCCAATGTTCTGTTCTTAGTCAGTCTTGGGTGTTTGTAGCTGTGTGTTTTGGGTCATTGTCCTGTTGGAAGTCCCATGACCTATGACTGAGACCAAGCTTTCTGACACTAGGCAACACATTTCATTCCAAAACATATTGATATTTTTGAGATTTAGTTGTATTTTGCACAGATTCAAGACACCCTGTGCCAGATGCAGCAAAACAGCCCCGGATAAAAAAACCAAGTCTCCTCCGTGCTTTACAGTAGGGTCAATCTTCTTTTCTTGGTCTGCTTCATTTTTGCGTCTGTGAACATAGAGCTGATGTGTCTTGCCAAAGAGCTCCAGTTTTGTCTCTTCTATCCAAAGGACATTTTCCCAGAAGCTTTATGGCTATCAATATGCATCATGGAAAATTCCAGTCTCACTTTTTTATGATTTTCTCTCAGCAGTGGCGTCCTCACATGAAGTCCACTTTAGCTCAAACCGTGGTGGATGTTGAGATCTGACACTGATGTACTTTGCCCGTCGAGTTCACATTTAATTTGTTTGGAGGTTGTTCTGGGCTCTTTTGTTCCATTCATATGATCCATCTCTTCAATTTGTCATCAGTTTTCCTCTTGCAGCCACATCCAGGGAGGTTGGCTTCAGTCCTGTGGACCTTAAACTTCTGAAGAACATGTGTAACTGTAATCACAGGAACATCACGCTGCTTGGAGATGGTCTTATTGTCTTTATCTTTAACCTGCTTGTCTGTCATTTTCTTTCCAGTCTCCTGACACAGTTCTCTTCTTCTCTTTCTCTGGTCCATGTTCAGTGTTGTCTCCATCATCTCCAAACAGCACAATGACACATGTCCCACTTTAAACAGACAGACTGACTAAAAACAGGTTTGAAGAACCTGTGATGCAGATTAGAGACACACCTAAGTTTAACATGTCCCTATTGTCCAATTACTTACAGTCTTTTCTAGGAGTACCATCATTTTTGTCCAGGCCAGCCTCATTAGTTTGTTTGCACAAAGCTGCATTAAACACATTATTTCTCAATGTATACTGAAAGAAAGGAAAGCGAAGTAGACGGAATGTATGTAGAGCAGCAGATGATTTGACGCTGGACCGTAAATTGGCTTTAAGGGAGACTCCACCAAATGCTCATCTATGTTTTCTTTAAGTTTTATTGCAAAAAAATACTCCCAGGATACTGACTAGGAGAAAAATAAGTGTAATATCATAGTGTGGAACATTAAAGGTAAATCATTAGCATCTCTGTGGAGAAAAGCAGGTGGTAGAAAAGTTCCATTTACAGAGGCCTGTAAATGGAACTTTTACCGGCCTGTAGTATCGGTGAAAAGAATCTTAAAGCCACATTATTATTAAAAAATAAACCGATGAAAGTTTTTTTTTTAATGTGTTTATTGCACTGAAAAACAGAAAACATGCGTCTATGAGTGGACTTGCACCTTCACAAACCTGGCACTTCCTCCTTCCTATTTCCATGGAAATATTGTTGCTCTGTCTGTAATCCTCCACAATATGGCATAAAACGTATAGTTATTAACTCTAACTCAAACTTTCTATTTCCATGGAAGCATGCAGGTGACGTGCCACGTCCAGAAAATTCCATACTGTAGCTTTAATGCTATTGCTTGTTTTTTTCTTTTTCAGGTGAAGAGTGATGTGGAGGAGCAGAGAGGAGAGAAAATATGAGATTTTCGAGGCAAAAACCTACAAGAAGCAAGTTGTAGGATATAACTACTATATCAAGGTGAGTCGGCTTCGATTAAAGGGCCCATGTCATGCAAAATCAACTTTTCAGAGCTTTCTACCTTCTAAGAGTGATGTGTGGGCTTGTATATGTTGCCAAAGTGGTTTTTAGATTGGTTCAGCTTTTTTTTTTACAAATTGTAGCATATTTCTGTCACCCTCCCACATAACAACTAACATGAGTCTACTACAGTGATGGCGTAGGCAGCTACAGCTATCTCGCGTTTGATGTAGCAGAGAGCGCTTCACACCCGCCCCCTCTCCCCCGCTCCACTGCCTTCACCACCTTCACCACGCCTTCACCACGCCTTCACCACGCCTTCACCACGCCTTCACCACGCCTTCACCACGCCTTCACCACGCCTTCACCCACTCACACACTGTCCTGCGTCTGCACCGTACAGGTCTGCTGTTCTGCGTTATTTATCTTTATTTTTCGCTTCAAACGCGCTTTTTGTAACCATGTCCGCTTGGAGAACGTGCGTATTTGGCTGCGATTGCAAGTCAAAATTATTTGTCATGCCGACAGAAGAAGCAAGGCGTGGCTGGAGTTTATTTCTGGGAACACAGACAAAAAGGTCCCCAAGAATATTTTTGTTTGCGGGCGACACTTCACCTAAGACTGCTTCCAGAACTACAGTTATTTTAAAACTGGACTTACAACGAAGCAGAAGCGACACTTTGGAAAAGGATGCTGTTCCCACGATACCAGGGTCCTGTGATGGCGATCCTAGAGTTGTAAGTTTACCGCTAGTAAACCGCTGAAGAGAACTAAAAACAGCGTTTATTTTTTAAGATGATCTGACATATAATTTCAGTCTGCATGTCATCTCCCTTGTTCTACCTGTTTTAGTTTGACAAACTTTACGTCGTCCTACGATATTACATTGATGCTAACAACATAGCCTACTTCTTATTCTAGTGAGTTGTCTTCACTGCTTCTGCATGATAACAAAATAGTGATTACACCTCACACCCCAGTCATTATGACCACTGATGTTTAGTGTCGCCTGTACACATTATGACCTCCTCATTTGATTATAGGATTCAAGTTTGCCCAATTATACCTTCTATACATTAAAGAAAAATTTTTACTCGTTTAAAAAACTTTATAAGTAGAATATTTCAACATATTAGCAATTAATTAAACTGTCATAAAGATGAACACTTAAACAAAAGCGAGAGCATAAGCTCATTGTTCTACACTGCAGTGTACACGATATAATAAGTTTATCTACTAGTGTTTTTTAATACTTTACCAATCAGTAATGTTCAGCTGATGTCGACGTTGTGCTTGTGCCTCAAAGTCCTCGTCCGATTCCAGGTCCAAAACATAAGGTTGAACGCGTTGTATCGCCATGATGAATAAAAGTTTATTCCTACCGCTATCAGACCGCTAAACGGGGCGTGACTGCAGGGCTGTACACAGGGTGCACGTCTGTCTCCCCCTCCCTCCCTGAGGTGGGCAGAGGAAGGGCGGCTCACTCAGAGCCTATGTCACGTTTGGAGGGCGGAGCCTGTGCTTTCTCAGGACGGGTGGGGGGAGGAGCAATAGTCGGACTGTGATAGAAATTTAGATTGTGGATGTATTTCTGTATAAATACTGAGAGCTCAAATGCTCTGGAGAGGGAGATGGGAAGAGACGGGAGGAGACAGGGGTGAGAGGCTGTTGGGCTTTGGCCGAAACAGGCCTAGGCCCTGTCCATATCTGCTGTAACAAGAATAAACCTTGGTCTATATTCCAAAAACTCATCGGGCTTCGCAAATGGATTCATTATTTATCTTCAAGACAGATATATAATTTTTTGCCACAACAGGACTTTCATAGTTGATGGTCTGTGACTGACTCCAAGAAATCAGTAAGATTTCAGAACTATTGTGTAATGGATGTTCCAAAACCCAAATAGTGCTTGTTTATGTGCAGAAGATACAATGTGAAAAAAGTTATTTTACATGAGACGGGCCCTTTAAGGCTTGGCATGATTGACCTGGCCCAGACTGATCTGTGTCTGAAGTGAGTCTCCACATGATCAGTCTGAACGACTCTCACTGTAAGAGCTCAGGAAACACAGAGCGTCATGACGACTGTTTGAATCTGATTGGTCGAAGAGTCACAGCAGTGGAACAAGCCAAAAAACAAACTTTATTTAAATCCATCTGAGAGAAAAGCACAGACATCTTCTCTGTCCTCAAATGCACAAAGCTCTTACCTTCTGCACGTTATATGCTAAATATTCTGTACTGATGCTAAAACAGTCTGAAGTATGTCTGTGGGCGTCACCATGTTTGTTTTGATTTGCTTGGCTTCTGCATAGCCATCAATGCTGCGACGTGATTGGTCGCCTATCCAATTAATCGTACTTGGGCCCACTCTAAGGTAGATTCTTGTGAGGTTGTGAACTCACAAATATGAGAATGTACCTTCACAAATCAGAAATGGACATTTCCTGAATAACATTAGAATGAAACTAACTATGATATTACCCATTTTCAGCTGTTGCTCCTCCTTAAACTTCTGCTTCTTTAGGTCCACATTGGGGAGAACAAACATCTGGAGCTGATTGTGTTTGTGGGGCCGCCTGACACTAACAGTGGACCAGTCCTCCAAAGTGTTCACGAGTCCACAGATGACCAGATCTATCACTTGGAGCAGGAAAGTGGAGGTGTGAGATTTAGAAACAAGCCATTCATATGTGATTACGGATTCCAATCACCAGAAATTATGTCACCTGAGGATAAACCAGTGATATTGTCTGGAGGCATCGGAGCTTCCCAACCTGCAAACCCAGAGGTGCAGGCCATCTGTGACTCTGTAAGTATCATGAAATTAATGCTACACTGTGGAACTTTTCTGATAAAGGGCAAAGTATAGTTCTGCTTTGACTCAATGCACACTGCCGCCGTCACCTTGTCGCCGTCGTTTTTGATTTATGGATCTACATTGAGGTCTATGCACTGCCAAGCTTTTCACTGCCAAAACGCTAGGGGGCTAGGATGTACAGTCATGGGCAAAATTGTTGGTACCCCTCTGGCAATGAAAGAAAAATCGACAATCATCACTGAAATAACTTGAAACTGATAAAAGCAATAATGGCGGCACGGTGGCTGAGTGGCTAGCACTGATGCCTCACAGCAAGAAGGTTCTGGGTTTGATCCCCGGGTCACCCGGGCCTTTCTGTGTGGAGTTTGCATGTTTCTCCCCGTGTCTGGATGGGTTTCCTCCGGGCATTCCAGTTTCCCCCATCAACCCAAAACATGCTACAGGTCTCCATGAACAGTTGATCGTCAAGGTCAGTTAAATACAATCAATCAATGAACCACTACAGGTGGAAATTAGCACTGACGCTACAACCTGATGTACAGTGCATCTCTCCTGTTAAGGTAAAATGCAAGAATTGTGTGCTGTCCCTGTCTGAAATAAATAAAGTTAAAAATAAATAAAAATAATAATTTACTGAAAATTGCCCAATGAAAATCAAACATTGTTTTTCACCTGTGGTTAAACAGAATTTAAAATAAATAAATAAATANTCCTCTTAATTTCTGCTTCTTTAGGTCCACGTTGGGGAGAACAAAACATCTGGAGCTGGATTGTGTTTGTGGGGCTGCCTCACACCTAACAGTGGACCAGTCCTCCAAAGTGTTCACGAGTCCACAGATGACCAGATCTCTGACTTGGAGCAGGAAAGTGGAGGTGTGAGATTTAGAAACCAACAGCCATTCATATGTGATTACGGATTCCAATCACCAGAAATTATGTCACCTGAGGATAAACCAGTGATATTGTCTGGAGGCATCGGAGCTTCCCAACCTGCAAACCCAGAGGTGCAGGCCATCTGTGACTCTGTAAGTATCATGAAATTAATGCTACACTGTGGAACTTTTCTGATAAAGGGCAAAGTATAGTTCTGCTTTGACTCAATGCACACTGCCGCCGTCACCTTGTCGCCGTCGTTTTTGATTTATGGATCTACATTGAGGTCTATGCACTGCCAAGCTTTTCACTGCCAAAACGCTAGGGGGCTAGGATGTACAGTCATGGGCAAAATTGTTGGTACCCTCTGGCAATGAAAGAAAAATCGACAATCATCACTGAAATAACTTGAAACTGATAAAAGCAATAATGGCGGCACGGTGGCTGAGTGGCTAGCACTGATGCCTCACAGCAAGAAGGTTCTGGGTTTGATCCCCGGGTCACCCGGGCCTTTCTGTGTGGAGTTTGCATGTTTCTCCCCGTGTCTGGATGGGTTTCCTCCGGGCATTCCAGTTTCCCCCATCAACCCAAAACATGCTACAGGTCTCCATGAACAGTTGATCGTCAAGGTCAGTTAAATACAATCAATCAATGAACCACTACAGGTGGAAATTAGCACTGACGCTACAACCTGATGTACAGTGCATCTCTCCTGTTAAGGTAAAATGCAAGAATTGTGTGCTGTCCCTGTCTGAAATAAATAAAGTTAAAAAAAAATAATAATAATTTACTGAAAATTGCCCAATGAAAATCAAACATTGTTTTTCACCTGTGGTTAAACAGAATTTAAAATAAATAAATAAATAATGAAACTGGCCTGGACAACTGTCAGTGACACTTCTGCACTGGTAAAGTGATATTTTGACCCTTTTCTCACGAGCAAACTGCTTGAGTTGTCTCAGGTTTGAAGGGTTCCTTCTCCAGACGCATGTTTCAGCTCATTTCACAGATGTTCAATAGGACTGAGATCTGGGCTCACAGAAGAACACTCCAGAACATTCCAATGTTCTGTTCTTAGTCAGTCTTGGGTGTTTGTAGCTGTGTGTTTTGGGTCATTGTCCTGTTGGAAGTCCCATGACCTATGACTGAGACCAAGCTTTCTGACACTAGGCAACACATTTCATTCCAAAACATATTGATATTTTTGAGATTTAGTTGTATTTTGCACAGATTCAAGACACCCTGTGTCAGATGCAGCAAAACAGCCCCGGATAAAAACCAAGTCTCCTCCGTGCTTTACAGTAGGGTCAATCTTCTTTTCTTGGTCTGCTTCATTTTGCGTCTGTGAACATAGAGCTGATGTGTCTTGCCAAAGAGCTCCAGTTTTGTCTCTTCTATCCAAAGGACATTTTCCCAGAAGCTTTATGGCTATCAATATGCATCATGGAAAATTCCAGTCTCACTTTTTTATGATTTTCTCTCAGCAGTGGCGTCCTCACATGAAGTCCACTTTAGCTCAAACCGTGGTGGATGTTGAGATCTGACACTGATGTACTTTGCCCGTCGAGTTCACATTTAATTTGTTTGGAGGTTGTTCTGGGCTCTTTTGTTCCATTCATATGATCCATCTCTTCAATTTGTCATCAGTTTTCCTCTTGCAGCCACATCCAGGGAGGTTGGCTTCAGTCCTGTGGACCTTAAACTTCTGAAGAACATGTGTAACTGTAATCACAGGAACATCACGCTGCTTGGAGATGGTCTTATTGTCTTTATCTTTAACCTGCTTGTCTGTCATTTTCTTTCCAGTCTCCTGACACAGTTCTCTTCTTCTCTTTCTCTGGTCCATGTTCAGTGTTGTCTCCATCATCTCCAAACAGCACAATGACACATGTCCCACTTTAAACAGACAGACTGACTAAAAACAGGTTTGAAGAACCTGTGATGCAGATTAGAGACACACCTAAGTTTAACATGTCCCTATTGTCCAATTACTTACAGTCTTTTCTAGGAGTACCATCATTTTTGTCCAGGCCAGCCTCATTAGTTTGTTTGCACAAAGCTGCATTAAACACATTATTTCTCAATGTATACTGAAAGAAAGGAAAGCGAAGTAGACGGAATGTATGTAGAGCAGCAGATGATTTGACGCTGGACCGTAAATTGGCTTTAAGGGAGACTCCACCAAATGCTCATCTATGTTTTCTTTAAGTTTTATTGCAAAAAAATACTCCCAGGATACTGACTAGGAGAAAAATAAGTGTAATATCATAGTGTGGAACATTAAAGGTAAATCATTAGCATCTCTGTGGAGAAAAGCAGGTGGTAGAAAAGTTCCATTTACAGAGGCCTGTAAATGGAACTTTTACCGGCCTGTAGTATCGGTGAAAAGAATCTTAAAGCCACATTATTATTAAAAAATAAACCGATGAAAGTTTTTTTTTTATGTGTTTATTGCACTGAAAAACAGAAAACATGCGTCTATGAGTGGACTTGCACCTTCACAAACCTGGCACTTCCTCCTTCCTATTTCCATGGAAATATTGTTGCTCTGTCTGTAATCCTCCACAATATGGCATAAAACGTATAGTTATTAACTCTAACTCAAACTTTCTATTTCCATGGAAGCATGCAGGTGACGTGCCACGTCCAGAAAATTCCATACTGTAGCTTTAATGCTATTGCTTGTTTTTTTCTTTTTCAGGTGAAGAGTGATGTGGAGGAGCAGAGAGGAGAGAAATATGAGATTTTCGAGGCAAAAACCTACAAGAAGCAAGTTGTAGGATATAACTACTATATCAAGGTGAGTCGGCTTCGATTAAAGGGCCCATGTCATGCAAAATCAACTTTTCAGAGCTTTCTACCTTCTAAGAGTGATGTGTGGGCTTGTATATGTTGCCAAAGTGGTTTTTAGATTGGTTCAGCTTTTTTTTTTACAAATTGTAGCATATTTCTGTCACCCTCCCACATAACAACTAACATGAGTCTACTACAGTGATGGCGTAGGCAGCTACAGCTATCTCGCGTTTGATGTAGCAGAGAGCGCTTCACACCCGCCCCCTCTCCCCCGCTCCACTGCCTTCACCACCTTCACCACGCCTTCACCACGCCTTCACCACGCCTTCACCACGCCTTCACGCCTTCACGCCTTCACCACGCCTTCACCACGCCTTCACCACGCCTTCACCCACTCACACACTGTCCTGCGTCTGCACCGTACAGGTCTGCTGTTCTGCGTTATTTATCTTTATTTTTCGCTTCAAACGCGCTTTTTGTAACCATGTCCGCTTGGAGAACGTGCGTATTTGGCTGCGATTGCAAGTCAAAATTATTTGTCATGCCGACAGAAGAAGCAAGGCGTGGCTGGAGTTTATTTCTGGGAACACAGACAAAAAGGTCCCCAAGAATATTTTTGTTTGCGGGCGACACTTCACCTAAGACTGCTTCCAGAACTACAGTTATTTTAAAACTGGACTTACAACGAAGCAGAAGCGACACTTTGGAAAAGGATGCTGTTCCCACGATACCAGGGTCCTGTGATGGCGATCCTAGAGTTGTAAGTTTACCGCTAGTAAACCGCTGAAGAGAACTAAAAACAGCGTTTATTTTTTTTAAGATGATCTGACATATAATTTCAGTCTGCATGTCATCTCCCTTGTTCTACCTGTTTTAGTTTGACAAACTTTACGTCGTCCTACGATATTACATTGATGCTAACAACATAGCCTACTTCTTATTCTAGTGAGTTGTCTTCACCGCTTCTGCATGATAACAAAATAGTGATTACACCTCACACCCCAGTCATTATGACCACTGATGTTTAGTGTCGCCTGTACACATTATGACCTCCTCATTTGATTATAGGATTCAAGTTTGCCCAATTATACCTTCTATACATTAAAGAAAAATTTTTACTCGTTTAAAAAACTTTATAAGTAGAATATTTCAACATATTAGCAATTAATTAAACTGTCATAAAGATGAACACTTAAACAAAAGCGAGAGCATAAGCTCATTGTTCTACACTGCAGTGTACACGATATAATAAGTTTATCTACTAGTGTTTTTTAATACTTTACCAATCAGTAATGTTCAGCTGATGTCGACGTTGTGCTTGTGCCTCAAAGTCCTCGTCCGATTCCAGGTCCAAAACATAAGGTTGAACGCCGTTGTATCGCCATGATGAATAAAAGTTTATTCCTACCGCTATCAGACCGCTAAACGGGGCGTGACTGCAGGGCTGTACACAGGGTGCACGTCTGTCTCCCCCTCCCTCCCTGAGGTGGGCAGAGGAAGGGCGGCTCACTCAGAGCCTATGTCACGTTTGGAGGGCGGAGCCTGTGCTTTCTCAGGACGGGTGGGGGGAGGAGCAATAGTCGGACTGTGATAGAAATTTAGATTGTGGATGTATTTCTGTATAAATACTGAGAGCTCAAATGCTCTGGAGAGGGAGATGGGAAGAGACGGGAGGAGACAGGGGTGAGAGGCTGTTGGGCTTTGGCCGAAACAGGCCTAGGCCCTGTCCATATCTGCTGTAACAAGAATAAACCTTGGTCTATATTCCAAAAACTCATCGGGCTTCGCAAATGGATTCATTATTTATCTTCAAGACAGATATATAATTTTTTGCCACAACAGGACTTTCATAGTTGATGGTCTGTGACTGACTCCAAGAAATCAGTAAGATTTCAGAACTATTGTGTAATGGATGTTCCAAAACCCAAATAGTGCTTGTTTATGTGCAGAAGATACAATGTGAAAAAAGTTATTTTACATGAGACGGGCCCTTTAAGCCTTGGCATGATTGACCTGGCCCAGACTGATCTGTGTCTGAAGTGAGTCTCCACATGATCAGTCTGAACGACTCTCACTGTAAGAGCTCAGGAAACACAGAGCGTCATGACGACTGTTTGAATCTGATTGGTCGAAGAGTCACAGCAGTGGAACAAGCCAAAAAAACAAACTTTATTTAAATCCATCTGAGAGAAAAGCACAGACATCTTCCCTATCCTCAAATGCACAAAGCTCTTACCTTCTGCACGTTATATGCTAAATATTCTGTACTGATGCTAAAACAGTCTGAAGTATGTCTGTGGGCGTCACCATGTTTGTTTTGATTTGCTTGGCTTCTGCATAGCCATCAATGCTGCGACGTAATTGGTCGCCTATCCAATTAATCGTACTTGGGCCCACTCTAAGGTAGATTCTTGTGAGGTTGTGAACTCACAAATATGAGAATGTACCTTCACAAATCAGAAATGGACATTTCCTGAATAACATTAGAATGAAACTAACTATGATATTACCCATTTTCAGCTGTTGCTCCTCCTTAAACTTCTGCTTCTTTAGGTCCACATTGGGGAGAACAAACATCTGGAGCTGATTGTGTTTGTTGGGGCCGCCTGACACTAACAGTGGACCAGTCCTCCAAAGTGTTCACGAGTCCACAGATGACCAGATCTATCACTTGGAGCAGGAAAGTGGAGGTGTGAGATTTAGAAAGAAGCCATTCATATGTGATTACGGATTCCAATCACCAGAAATTATGTCACCTGAGGATAAACCAGTGATATTGTCTGGAGGCATCGGAGCTTCCCAACCTGCAAACCCAGAGGTGCAGGCCATCTGTGACTCTGTAAGTATCATGAAATTAATGCTACACTGTGGAACTTTTCTGATAAAGGGCAAAGTATAGTTCTGCTTTGACTCAATGCACACTGCCGCCGTCACCTTGTCGCCGTCGTTTTTGATTTATGGATCTACATTGAGGTCTATGCACTGCCAAGCTTTTCACTGCCAAAACGCTAGGGGGCTAGGATATACAGTCATGGGCAAAATTGTTGGTACCCCTCTGGCAATGAAAGAAAAATCGACAATCATCATCACTGAAATAACTTGAAACTGATAAAAGCAATAATGGCGGCACGGTGGCTGAGTGGCTAGCACTGATGCCTCACAGCAAGAAGGTTCTGGGTTTGATCCCCGGGTCACCCGGGCCTTTCTGTGTGGAGTTTGCATGTTTCTCCCCGTGTCTGGATGGGTTTCCTCCGGGCATTCCAGTTTCCCCCATCAACCCAAAACATGCTACAGGTCTCCATGAACAGTTGATAGTCAAGGTCAGTTAAATACAATCAATCAGTGAACCACTACAGGTGGAAATTAGCACTGACGCTACAACCTGATGTACAGTGCATCTCTCCTGTTAAGGTAAAATGCAAGAATTGTGTGCTGTCCCTGTCTGAAATAAATAAAGTTAAAAAAAAAATAATAATTTACTGAAAATTGCCCAATGAAAATCAAACATTGTTTTTCACCTGTGGTTAAACAGAATTTAAAATAAATAAATAAATAATGAAACTGGCCTGGACAACTGTCAGTGACACTTCTGCACTGGTAAAGTGGTATTTTGACCCTTTTCTCACGAGCAAACTGCTTGAGTTGTCTCAGGTTTGAAGGGTTCCTTCTCCAGACGCATGTTTCAGCTCATTTCACAGATGTTCAATAGGACTGAGATCTGGGCTCACAGAAGAACACTCCAGAACATTCCAATGTTCTGTTCTTAGTCAGTCTTGGGTGTTTGTAGCTGTGTGTTTTGGGTCATTGTCCTGTTGGAAGTCCCATGACCTATGACTGAGACCAAGCTTTCTGACACTAGGCAACACATTTCATTCCAAAACATATTGATATTTTTGAGATTTAGTTGTATTTTGCACAGATTCAAGACACCCTGTGCCAGATGCAGCAAAACAGCCCCGGATAAAAACCAAGTCTCCTCCGTGCTTTACAGTAGGGTCAATCTTCTTTTCTTGGTCTGCTTCATTTTTGCGTCTGTGAACATAGAGCTGATGTGTCTTGCCAAAGAGCTCCAGTTTTGTCTCTTCTATCCAAAGGACATTTTCCCAGAAGCTTTATGGCTATCAATATGCATCATGGAAAATTCCAGTCTCACTTTTTTATGATTTTCTCTCAGCAGTGGCGTCCTCACATGAAGTCCACTTTAGCTCAAACCGTGGTGGATGTTGAGATCTGACACTGATGTACTTTGCCCGTCGAGTTCACATTTAATTTGTTTGGAGGTTGTTCTGGGCTCTTTTGTTCCATTCATATGATCCATCTCTTCAATTTGTCATCAGTTTTCCTCTTGCAGCCACATCCAGGGAGGTTGGCTTCAGTCCTGTGGACCTTAAACTTCTGAAGAACATGTGTAACTGTAATCACAGGAACATCACGCTGCTTGGAGATGGTCTTATTGTCTTTATCTTTAACCTGCTTGTCTGTCATTTTCTTTCCAGTCTCCTGACACAGTTCTCTTCTTCTCTTTCTCTGGTCCATGTTCAGTGTTGTCTCCATCATCTCCAAACAGCACAATGACACATGTCCCACTTTAAACAGACAGACTGACTAAAAACAGGTTTGAAGAACCTGTGATGCAGATTAGAGACACACCTAAGTTTAACATGTCCCTATTGTCCAATTACTTACAGTCTTTTCTAGGAGTACCATCATTTTTGTCCAGGCCAGCCTCATTAGTTTGTTTGCACAAAGCTGCATTAAACACATTATTTCTCAATGTATACTGAAAGAAAGGAAAGCGAAGTAGACGGAATGTATGTAGAGCAGCAGATGATTTGACGCTGGACCGTAAATTGGCTTTAAGGGAGACTCCACCAAATGCTCATCTATGTTTTCTTTAAGTTTTATTGCAAAAAAATACTCCCAGGATACTGACTAGGAGAAAAATAAGTGTAATATCATAGTGTGGAACATTAAAGGTAAATCATTAGCATCTCTGTGGAGAAAAGCAGGTGGTAGAAAAGTTCCATTTACAGAGGCCTGTAAATGGAACTTTTACCGGCCTGTAGTATCGGTGAAAAGAATCTTAAAGCCACAGTATTATTAAAAAATAAACCGATGAAAGTTTTATTTTTTTTATGTGTTTATTGCACTGAAAAACAGAAAACATGCGTCTATGAGTGGACTTGCACCTTCACAAACCTGGCACTTCCTCCTTCCTATTTCCATGGAAATATTGTTGCTCTGTCTGTAATCCTCCACAATATGGCATAAAACGTATAGTTATTAACTCTAACTCAAACTTTCTATTTCCATGGAAGCATGCAGGTGACGTGCCACGTCCAGAAAATTCCATACTGTAGCTTTAATGCTATTGCTTGTTTTTTTTCTTTTTCAGGTGAAGAGTGATGTGGAGGAGCAGAGAGGAGAGAAATATGAGATTTTCGAGGCAAAAACCTACAAGAAGCAAGTTGTAGGATATAACTACTATATCAAGGTGAGTCGGCTTCGATTAAAGGGCCCATGTCATGCAAAATCAACTTTTCAGAGCTTTCTACCTTCTAAGAGTGATGTGTGGGCTTGTATATGTTGCCAAAGTGGTTTTTAGATTGGTTCAGCTTTTTTTTTTACAAATTGTATCATATTTCTGTCACCCTCCCACATATCAACTAACATGAGTCTACTACAGTGATGGCGTAGGCAGCTACAGCTATCTCGCGTTTGATGTAGCAGAGAGCGCTTCACACCCGCCCCCTCTCCCCCGCTCCACTGCCTTCACCACCTTCACCACGCCTTCACCACGCCTTCACCACGCCTTCACCACGCCTTCACCACGCCTTCACCACGCCTTCACCACGCCTTCACCACGCCTTCACCCACTCACACACTGTCCTGCGTCTGCACCGTACAGGTCTGCTGTTCTGCGTTATTTATCTTTATTTTTCGCTTCAAACACGCTTTTTGTAACCATGTCCACTTGGAGAACGTGCGCATTTGGCTGCGATTGCAAGTCAAAATTATTTGTCATGCCGACAGAAGAAGCAAGGCGTGGCTGGAGTTTATTTCTGGGAACACAGACAAAAAGGTCCCCAAGAATATTTTTGTTTGCGGGCGACACTTCACCTAAGACTGCTTCCAGAACTACAGTTATTTTAAAACTGGACTTACAACGAAGCAGAAGCGACACTTTGGAAAAGGATGCTGTTCCCACGATACCAGGGTCCTGTGATGGCGATCCTAGAGTTGTAAGTTTACCGCTAGTAAACCGCTGAAGAGAACTAAAAACAGCGTTTATTTTTTTAAGATGATCTGACATATAATTTCAGTCTGCATGTCATCTCCCTTGTTCTACCTGTTTTAGTTTGACAAACTTTACGTCGTCCTACGATATTACATTGATGCTAACAACATAGCCTACTTCTTATTCTAGTGAGTTGTCTTCACCGCTTCTGCATGATAACAAAATAGTGATTACACCTCACACCCCAGTCATTATGACCACTGATGTTTAGTGTCGCCTGTACACATTATGACCTCCTCATTTGATTATAGGATTCAAGTTTGCCCAATTATACCTTCTATACATTAAAGAAAAATTTTTACTCGTTTTAAAAAACTTTATAAGTAGAATATTTCAACATATTAGCAATTAATTAAACTGTCATAAAGATGAACACTTAAACAAAAGCGAGAGCATAAGCTCATTGTTCTACACTGCAGTGTACACGATATAATATAGTTTATCTACTAGTGTTTTTTAATACTTTACCAATCAGTAATGTTCAGCTGATGTCGACGTTGTGCTTGTGCCTCAAAGTCCTCGTCCGATTCCAGGTCCAAAACATAAGGTTGAACGCCTTGTATCTCCATGATGAATAAAAGTTTATTCCTACCGCTATCAGACCGCTAAACGGGGCGTGACTGCAGGGCTGTACACAGGGTGCACGTCTGTCTCCCCCTCCCTCCCTGAGATGGGCAGAGGAAGGGCGGCTCACTCAGAGCCTATGTCACGTTTGGAGGGCGGAGCCTGTGCTTTCTCAGGACGGGTGGGGGAGGAGCAATAGTCGGACTGTGATAGAAAATTTAGATTGTGGATGTATTTCTGTATAAATACTGAGAGCTCAAATGCTCTGGAGAGGGAGATGGGAAGAGACGGGAGGAGACAGGGGTGAGAGGCTGTTGGGCTTTGGCCGAAACAGGCCTAGGCCCTGTCCATATCTGCTGTAACAAGAATAAACCTTGGTCTATATTCCAAAAACTCATCGGGCTTCGCAAATGGATTCATTATTTATCTTCAAGACAGATATATAATTTTTTGCCACAACAGGACTTTCATAGTTGATGGTCTGTGACTGACTCCAAGAAATCAGTAAGATTTCAGAACTATTGTGTAATGGATGTTCCAAAACCCAAATAGTGCTTGTTTATGTCAGAAGCAGATGAGACGGGCCCTTTAAGGCTTGGCATGATTGTGAGAATCTGAAAGTTATTTCTACATGAGACAGAGGTCATGACGACCTTTAAGGCTTGGCATGCTCTTATCCTCATGACCTGGCCTCGAAGTAGTCACCTGATCTGCATGGCTCGTGAAAGCTGTAGATTCCTCACAATGTATCAAATCAGAAATGGACATTTCCTGAATAACATTAGAATGAAACTAACTATGATATTACCCATTTTCAGCTGTTGCTCCTCCTTAAACTTCTGCTTCTTTAGGTCCACATTGGGGAGAACAAACATCTGGAGCTGATTGTGTTTGTGGGGCCCCCTGTCCTCCGTAGTGTTTACGAGTCCACAGATGACCAGATCTATCACTTGGACCAGGAATATATGAGATATACATATATGTCTGAGCCGGACATATATTCTTACGGATTCCGATCGGAAATTATGGCTCCTCAACATACAGGAGGCATCGGAGAGTCTCAACCTGCAGACCCAGAGGTGCAGGCCCTGTGTGACTCTGTAAGTGTCATGAATTTAAAGCTACACTGTAAACTTTTCTGGTGACACATCAGGTCAGATCTGTGGAGAAGCAACCTCATTCACAGTAAGAATGAGGTATTGTTTTAGCAAGAGAAAAACCTGTAATTTACTGTTAGAGATTTCCACAGTTTGGGAGGATATTTAAGTTAAAATAATAAATCCATAAGTTCCTTAGTTGTTTATCAGCCAGTATGGACTCAGCACACATTGAGAGCTTAATGGAGTGGCTTTCCAGATTAGAACATAAGTCAAGCTAGCATCTGCTGCTATAGCAGCTCAGCACTCAACTGCGGCTACTGAACAAGACATTACTACTTTAACAGCTCAGATCCAGCTAGTCACTGCTGTTACTCCCACTTCAACCAATCCTGCACCACCAGCTTCTGTTGAAATGCTTGGACCTGGGCCTGTTTTTTAGAAGACCCCAAGTGGGCATACCAGAATGCAATGGGGGATACCCTGATTAGTGCAATCCATTTTTTGATGAACTGCTCTATTCTCTTTGCCTTACAACCACACACATTCTCCAGAGAAAGCCAAGGTGGCAGTTGCCGGCTTGTGCCTCTTTTGACACTTTTGGGAGTTTAATTACTTAATTAGTCATTGCATTTACATGACACTTTTACATGACTTTCATGACACACAAAGTGTTTTGCAGTCCATTATTCATTAACTCCACACTCAGAAGTGGCAAGCTACTACTGTAGCCACAGCTGCACTGGGGCAGACTGAAGGAATCTGCGCCATCAGCCCCTCCAACCACCACCAACACTCACGCACACTACACTTTCTTCGCAAGGTGTTCAGAGCCACATCATGTAGACCCGATGCAGCTGGTGGTCTAATGGGGTTGTGATTGAATTTCGTTCTCAGGCCCTTCCAAGTCAGTGGAAAGTTGCAGCTGAAACTGATGCCTGTCTCTTGGGTGAGCTGGTCTCATATGATCTCCCCTCTGATCTTGATAGTTTGATTGAGCTGCCTACCAACCTGGATTGCTGGATCCAAGCTTTGCAAAAGAGATAAAGCTGAAACTTACTGGTTCTATCCTGGTCCACACCGTTGGGTCAGTCAGTCACACCCCAGCTCCTTATGATGAAGGCCCTGACCCCATGCAGTTAGGCAGAACCAGTCTTTCTCCTGAAGAGAAAGAATGGTGCTGACAGGGTAATCTTTGTTTGTACTGTGTAAAACATGGTCATTTTGTTTCCAAATGCCTAATGAAAGGGACAGGCTCATCATTTGGAAGGGGAATACTGATGACTCTATCTTCTATGCCTTCAGGCTTTGACATTTGTCTTACTAGTGAGAACCAATACCCTTTGCCACTTATCTTATCAACTTTTGAACTCCTGCAGGATGTGGTCATTTCACTAAACTTGATGTATGCAACACTTGCCATCTTGTCAGGATCCATGAAGGGGAAGAATGGAAGAATGCCTTTAACATGCCCCCATCATTACGAGTATGGGACATTTTTTGTCCATCAGCCTTTTAATAAACACTGCTACAGAGCCTGGAAATAGGCCCAGACCACCCTGCTCAGCTCTCCACAATGTTACTTTCAATGTTGTTTCAGCAAACCATCACCATTCTGAGGCTCCTGCATATCAGGCTGGTCACATGGTTTGGCTCTCCACTAAAGATCTTCTATTGAGGATGGATTCTAGCTCGAGCGCCGAAGTTTATCAACCCTTTTGAAATTGAGAAGATCCAGTGGCTGTACATCTCAGGTTGCGAAGAGCCATGCAAATCAATCCCACCTTTCATTTCTCCAAGCAGAAACCAGTCCGAAACAGCCCTCTTGCCCCTCACATACCTCTACCTCCGCCTACTTGTCTGGTCAATGGGGAACCAGCATACACTGTGAGACAACTACTGCGTTTCAGGCAGTTTGGTGAGGGGCTCTAGTACTTGGATGATTGGGAAGAGTATGGTCCAGAGGAGTGGTCGTGGGTGCCTGCTAGCTTTATTCTGGACGTTCTCCTTCCATGAGCAACATCCTGATCAACCTTTGAAGAGTTCTTTGTTAAGTTCTCATGCCATTCTTCCTGAGACCTTGGACGATCCTTCAGTAGATGATGAATCTGCAGCTGGCAGTAGTTCTTCTGTTTATCTGGACAGTGATTCTGAAATTTCAGAAGAGTTTAGTAAAGACACATATTCCTTAGTTGTTTATCAGCCTGAATTGTCATGTTACACATTAACTGTGTTTAAAATGAAAATCAGGCACCACAAAAAGCATTAACTTAACTTAACTTTAAAACATTTTTAAAAATCATTCCATGAAGCACCTTTAAGTGTTTGAGTGGGAGTGAATCTTGTGCTGTTGTTCAGGTGAAGAGTGAAGTGGAGGCGCAGAGAGGAGAGAAATATGAGACTTTCAAAGCCATATCCTACAAGAAACAAACTGTATATGGATACAACTACTTTGTCAAGGTCAGTTTCTACAATTGTTTTATTTTTGACTTAAGCAGCAAACAAAGTCATGATTAGAAAAACATGAAAACCTGTCATATGCACTGATGTCGTCAACATTCCCTGAGGGTGTGATGCTAACTGTAGGCTCTGCTCTGTATGAGGCTTCGTCAGACTCAGACTGTAGAAAGAAGTGAACTAAGAGAGTGTGACGTCACCCAAAACATTCGGTTACAGTCAAATGAAGCTCACTGAGGCTCGCAGTCATAGGAGCGAATCTGGAGCCGAGTTCAATATTAGGAATATGAAATTACAAAATGGCAAAAAATAAATAATAAAACTCCTAAACAGGACCATGAACGCTCGTATTGATCACAGGAGTTTTCAGATGATTTAAAAATGTTTTTTGGCTGTGTTTGTTAATGTGTGCATTGTGTCACCATGGTGACTCCTAAACACTCCCCCATTAGAGATACATGTAGAACACCCCCAGTGTGATGTTGCTGTGAAGTATCAATAAGGTGCGTTCATATTCTAGAATTTGGTGTCACTTCTGAGTCCAACCAGAAACTTTCTAGCTTTATTATTGTTCCTTATTCATCACACAAGATACAATTACCTTTCAAAAACACATGTTCAACTACAAATTTTATCAGATATATAAATGATGTAGTAATAATCAATCATAAATAGAATTACCAGTGTGTAGGCCATATCTAACTGACAGTCACCAACTCTATCTTAGTCTAGATTTTTACCTCAGCCTCCCTCGTACTCTTTCTCTCACAGTTATAACCATAGATGATTTCAAATTCAACTGTGAATAATGTCACCACTTTTTGTTCCTCCTTGAATCTTCTGCTTCTTTAGGTCCATGTTGGAGAGGACAAACATCTGGAGCTGTTTTTGTATGTAGAGCCTGACCCCAACAGTCGGCCCGTCCTCCGTGGGGTTAAGGATTTCACAGATGACCAGATCTCCGACTTGCAGCAGGAAATCAGGGACATGGAGTCTTTTCCTCCACAGGAGCTCATCGTCGGAGGCATCGGAGAGTCCCAACCTGCAGATCCAGGAGTGCAGGCCATCTGTGACTCTGTAAGTATCACACACTTAAAGCCACCCTGGAACTTTTCTGCTGAAGGCACGCTCCCCACATCTTCTGTCTACATTGCTTGACTGGAAAGTTCCCAGTATTTCATTAAAGGCGCTGATTGTCCTCAAAACCAAAACAGAACCAGTTTATTTTAAAGTGGTCCAAAGTTACTCATCACTTATCTTAAGTATTCTGAGCCTCATTATTCACCACGATGAATTTATAAGTGATTTTCACAACTTTTAGACACCAAAGGAGAATTTTGCCACCACAGTAATGCCTCAAGCACTAGCAATATAACGGCACACTTCCTGATTCTCTGACAGTGAAGCACTTTATAATCCGATGCAGACCATCCATGGAGACAAGCAAATGTCATAAAAATGACCCTCTGTGTTATGAGTGAATCTTGTGCTGTTGTTCAGGTGAAGAGAGATGTGGAGGAGAAGAGAGGAGAGAAATATGAGACTTTTGAAGCCATATCCTACAGGACACAAACTGTAGCTGGATATAACTACTTTGTCAAGGTCAGTTCCTACAATTATTTTATTTTTTATTAACCCAAAGACAATATTCTGATGATGTTTGACAATAAGAATCCTAAAGATTAGAACTATCACCCTCATGTGTAATTAGCACAGGTACTACCCCAGCAAACAAAGTCATGATTAGACTTTAAGCTCCTATAGAGTTGTTCAGTGTCATGTCACTTCCTGGTTCATCAGTTGGTTGAAAACAATGATGTTTACAATTTCCTCTCTTTTTTAAGCGACAGCATGTGTCATGTTAAAAACAGATTGCAGTTGTTTAAAGCCAACAAGTTTATAAGCACAGATCTATGGTTATAACATGAAAGTTTAATAAGAATTGGAAGATGAGCTGAACTGCCACTCTCTGATCCTCCTTGATTTTTCTGCTTCTTTAGGTCCACATTGGGCAGAACAAACATCTGGAGCTGGTTGTGTTTGTGGGGCTGCCTCACACCAACAGTGGGCCAGTCCTCCAAAGTGTTCATGAGTCCAAAGACGACTTGGAGCAGGAAGGCGGATTTATAGAGCCGTTCATATGTTACTTTCCCCCAAGACAGGAAATAATGATGCCTGAATATCCTGAGCCTGAGCTCATGACTGGAGGCATCGGAAAGTCCCAACCTGCAGACCCAGAGGTGCAGGCCCTGTGTGACTCTGTAAGTATCATGAACTTAAAGCTACACTGTGGAACTTTTCTGTTGACACATCAGGTCAGATCTGTAGAGAGGCAACCTCGTATAAACTCATCATGATGAATAATTAGGGTGCTCTGAATGCAGAAGGTAAGTGAGGAATAACTTTGGATCACTGCAAACTGTTTCAAATGAAAATCAGGCACAGCAAAAGCATTAACTTAAGTAAAAAAAAAAAAAAACTAGTAAAGTTCCATGAAACACCTTTAAGTGTTTGAGTGGGAGTGAATCTTGTGCTGTTGTTTAGGTGAAGAGTGAAGTGGAGGCGCAGAGAGGAGAGAAATATGAGACTTTCAGAGCCATATCCTACAAGAAACAAACTGTATATGGATACAACTACTTTGTCAAGGTCAGTTTCTACAATTGTTTTATTTTTTTAAACTTTGTTTTATTAGGTCATTTTATGTTATATATATAGTATTGTGAAACAAAATAAATCAAAGACCGAAAAAAAGGAAACAAAAAAAAAAATATATATATATAAATAACATAGCTAGTGACATCTGCTAAGATGTATAAAACATTTTTTACATTAAGTTTTGTTTTGACTGTAAGATTTCCACATTTTCCAATATAGTTCTCCTTTGTCTGAGGAGTGTCTTAAAGAAAATGTTGTTCGTTCCATAATCTGAATTACGTTGATTATATAAGTCCATTCTGAAACAGTAGGAGGTTTGTCCTGGAGCCATTTTCGTGTGATCACTTTCTTGCTGGCTGCTTGTAGTATCTTTTTTCAGCCCGGGTGGTAAGTTTCCCAAATAAAACACGTTAAAACTTTCTTCTAGCTGCAATCCTGTAATAAGCTTGATGGTTTTAATAATTTCTGTCCAATAGGGGGCGATCTTGGGACATTGCCAGAATATATGAAAATGTCCAACTGATGATTGTCCACAATTTCTCCAACATTTACCTTGTTCTGCATTCTTAGTCTTGGTTCTTTAATTCTAAGGGGTAATGAAGTACGGTGTTTTTCCACATAACTCTCTCTCCATAAGTCAGAGCTTGAGGTTGTTAAAATGGTTTTACATATATTTAACCAATGTATATGGTAGAGTTTGTTTTTCTTGACTGTAGGACAAGGTATGTGGAGGAGAGATATGTTTTTTAGTAAGTTTTCCTTTACACACGTCTATAAAAAAGCCCAATCAAGGCATCGCTCTTTTTTTGGGTTTTGGGGTCTGACATTTGCATTAAAATGATGCCTCAGCTGGAGATACCTAAAAGTAAAATCTTTTTTACAGTTGTTTTTTTTGCAAAACAAAGTTAGCAGAAAAAAAAGAAAACCATGTTAGAAAAACATGAAAAACCTGTCATATGCACTGATGTCGTCAACATTCCCTGAGGGTGTGATGCTAACTGTAGGCTCTGCTCTGTATGAGGCTTCGTCAGACTCAGACTGTAGAAAGAAGTGAACTAAGAGAGTGTGACGTCACACAAAACATTCGGTTACAGTCAAATGAAGCTCACTGAGGCTCGCAGTCATAGGAGCGAATCTGGAGCCGAGTTCCATATTAGGAATATGAAATTACAAAATGGCAAAAAATAAATAATAAAACTCCTAAACAGGACCATGAACGCTCGTATTGATCACACAGGAGTTTTCAGATGATTTAAAAAATTTTTTGGCTGTGTTTGTTAATGTGTGTGTGCATTGTGTCACCATGGTGACTCCTAAACATTCCCCCCATTAGAGATACATGTAGACCACCCCCAGTGTGATGTTGCTGTGAAGTATCAATAAGGTGCGTTCATATTCTAGAATTTGGTGTCACTTCTGAGTCCAACCAGAAACTTTCTCGCTTTTTTATTGTTCCTTATTCATCACACAAGATACAATTACCTTTCAAAAACACATGTTCAACTACATATTTTATCAGATATATAAATGATGTAGTAAAAATCAATCATAAATAGAATTACCAGTGTCTTATCTAACTGACAGTCACCACTAACACTAGTTTAGTCTAGCTTCTTACCTCAGCCTCCCTCGTACTCTTTCTGTCACAGTTATAACCATAGATGATTTCAAATTCAACTGTGAATAATGTCACCACTTTTTTGTTCCTCGTTGAATCTTCTGCTTCTTTAGGTCCATGTTGGTGGCAACAAACATCTGGAGCTGTTTTTTGTATGTAGAGCCTGACCCCAACAGTCGGCCCGACCTCCGTGGGGTTAAGGATTTCACAGATGACCAGATCTCCGACTTGCAGCAGGAAATCAGAGACATAGAGCGTTTTCCTCCACAGGAGCTCATCGTCGGAGGCATTGGAGAGTCCCAACCTGCAGATCCAGAGGTGCAGGCCATTTGTGACTCTGTAAGTATCATGAACTTAAAGACACAGTGTGGAATTTTTCTGTTGAGGGCACTCTCCCCACACCTTCTGCTTACACTGCTTGACTGGAAAGTTCTCCAGTATGGCATTAAGGGCGCTGTACCTGATTGTCCTCAAAACCAAAACAAAACCAGTTGGTAAACGTCACATTTTGTATACATCACTTTTCCTCTTCAAAGCACTCATAGATCTTTACATATAAAAAAAACACTCACACATTCATACACCAGTGTACATAGACACTGAGGCTCAGCCAGTGATGTTTTACGTTGAGAGCAGGATTCAAACTGCCAACTTTTGGGTCAGTGGACAAACACTCTACAAACTGGTCCAAAGTTACTCCTCAAGTAAGTAATGGCTGAAGGACTAGTAATATAACAGCACACTTCCTGATTCTCTGACAATAAAACACTTTTATAATGGATGCAGACAGTACACAGTGGATTATTTTTGACCTCAAGAGCTGCTTATACAATGTGTCTGTAGTGAGGCAAGAATTGAACTCTTCTAAACAGAAAAGCACCAGGTCAGATCTGTGGAGAGGGCCTATAAAAAGGTCCTGTATTACAGAAAATGGATTCTTGAGTTTTTACACATGTTATAATGTTACCTCATCGTCTACATCTCCAAAGCTCAAAATGCTCTGTTCCACCTTGTGATGTCATGAAGTAGTAGTTTTCAAGTGAACAGCTCCTTTTACTTTTAGTTCAGTAGAGATCGACAATTCCACGACTGAAATCATCCAAATGATTCTAGTGAAGTGTGGAAAACACAGTGGAGCACTTCCTGTATTATCAGAGGCATCACAAGGTGGAACAGAGTTTTCTGTTTGAGAGAAAAATTCACACAAATATGTCTGATTTGTGTTAAACATGTGTAAATTAAAAA
Organism: Boleophthalmus pectinirostris; assembly: GCF_026225935.1. Lineage (NCBI taxonomy): Eukaryota > Metazoa > Chordata > Actinopteri > Gobiiformes > Gobiidae > Boleophthalmus > Boleophthalmus pectinirostris. The sequence goes on from NW_026571175.1 coordinate 3,368,747, forward strand.
CAAACAAAAAAAACTCTGAGGATGTTTTCACGAGGAAATATTATTATAACATAAATCAGAACATAGTGTACAATGGGACTTTTAATAAATACAAGATAGATAGATGTTTAATGCAATACTGTGGAACATTTCAGGCAAACTAACTTATCCATGGAGACAAGTAAGTGTCATAAAAAATGACCTTCTGTATTATGAGTGAATCTTGTGCTGTTGTTCAGGTGAAGAGAGATGTGGAGGAGAAGAGAGGAGAGAAATATGAGACTTTTGAAGCCATATCCTACAGGACACAAGTTGTAGCTGGAACCAACTACACTGTCAAGGTCAGTTCCTACAATTGTTTTATTTTTTATTAACCCAAAGACAATATTCTGATGATATTTTGACAATAAGAATCTTAAGCTCCTATAGAGCTTAAAGTTCAGCTATAAAGTTCATCTATATTGTTCAGTGTCATGTCACTTCCTGGTTCATCAGTTGGTTGAAAACAATGATGTTTACAATTTCCTCTCTTTTTTAAGCGACAGCATGTGTCATGTTAAAAACAGATTGCAGTTGTTTAAAGCCAACAAGTTTATAAGCACAGATCTATGGTTATAACATGAAAGTTTAATAAGAATTGGAAGATGAGCTGAACTGCCACTCTCTGATCCTCCTTGAATCTTCTGCTTCTTTAGGTCCACATTGGGCAGAACAAACATCTGGAGCTGGTTGTGTTTGTGGGGCTGCCTCACACCAACAGTGGGCCAGTCCTCCAAAGTGTTCATGAGTCCAAAGACGACTTGGAGCAGGAAGGCGGATTTATAGAGCCGTTCATATGTTACTTTCCCCCAAGACAGGAAATAATGATGCCTGAATATCCTGAGCCTGAGCTCATGACTGGAGGCATCGGAAAGTCCCAACCTGCAGACCCAGAGGTGCAGGCCCTGTGTGACTCTGTAAGTATCATGAACTTAAAGCTACACTGTGGAACTTTTCTGTTGACACATCAGGTCAGATCTGTAGAGAGGCAACCTCGTATAAACTCATCATGGTGAATAATTAGGGTGCTCTGAATGCAGAAGGTAAGTGAGGAATAACTTTGGATCACTGCAAACTGTTTCAAATGAAAATCAGGCACAGCAAAAGCATTAACTTAAGTAAAAAAAAAAAAAACTAGTAAAGTTCCATGAAACACCTTTAAGTGTTTGAGTGGGAGTGAATCTTGTGCTGTTGTTTAGGTGAAGAGTGAAGTGGAGGCGCAGAGAGGAGAGAAATATGAGACTTTCAAGAGCCATATCCTACAAGACAACAAACTGTATATGGATACAACTACTTTGTCAAGGTCAGTTTCTACAATTGTTTTATTTTTTTAAACTTTGTTTTATTAGGTCATTTTAGTTATGTATATCACATATCACATATTTACATAAACAAATTATTAGTATTGTGAAACAAAAATAAATCAAAAGACCGACCAAAAAAGGAAACAAAAAAAAAAATATATATATATATAAATAACATAGCTAGTGACATCTGCTAAGATGTATAAAACATTTTTACATTAAGTTTTTGTTTTGACTGTAAGATTTCCACATTTTCCAATATAGTTCTCCTTTGTCTGAGGAGTGTCTTAAAGAAAATGTTGTTCGTTCCATAATCTGAATTACGTTGATTATATAAGTCATTCTGAAACAGTAGGAGGTTTGTCCTGGAGCCATTTTCGTGTGATCACTTTCTTGCTGGCTGCTTGTAGTATCTTTTTTCAGCCCGGGTGGTAAGTTTCCCAAATAAACACGTTAAAACTTTCTTCTAGCTGCAATCCTGTAATAAGCTTGATGGTTTTAATAATTTCTGTCCAATAGGGGGCGATCTTGGGACATTGCCAGAATATATGAAAATGTCCAACTGATGATTGTCCACAATTTCTCCAACATTTACCTTGTTCTGCATTCTTAGTCTTGGTTCTTTAATTCTAGGGGTAATGAAGTATCTCACGGTGTTTTTCCACATAAACTCTCTCCATAAGTCAGAGCTTGAGGTTGTTAAAATGGTTTTACATATATTTCTTGTATTGTGTTAGAAAGCTACACGCGTCTTTAGTGTTACCGGTCAAATTTGACCCGTGATTTAACTCAGCCTTAAAATACTTAAAACACTAGATATCATCCAATATTGTTTTCCCCTCATAACTAACTTAGTATGTGTTCGTCCATGGAAACATTTTATTTTATTTTTATTTTTTTGGCTACACAGACCTTTTTATCTTAAAAATACCACTCGTTTTGATTAACAAAAACGCTTAAATTCACTAATTATATTTCCTATAGTGATAAAATTGTAATTATATTATATAATTATACTATAATCATAATAAGTTATACATAATACATATAATATAAATCTAATTTATATAAGTATAATTATATTGGGTGTCAAGAGGCTTGGTGACCATGAACTGTCACTTTTTCTTGACTTGAAGACGTCTCTTTCAGTCTTTGTGACATCTGGGTTCTCCTCATCACATGTGTGCTCTTGTTCAGGGTCATACTGTCATCCTCATCACAGACGTATATATGAATGACATAACTAACGCTGTAGCCACCGCGTTCCAAATAGAAAGTTCTCCAGGAGGCTCTTCCGGCTCCTTCTGACTCTGGCTCCAATTGACTTAGTTAGGATCTTGTCGTCCTTCTCTCTGTACCTGCTGCTGGAACTCGTCATTGGTCTAAAATATACGTATTAATCGACACATGATCCTATTTTTTTTTTTTTTTTTTGCTGTTTTGTCCGTCCAAAAAATCCTATTCATAACATATAACCTGACTCTAATTCGCTCCTGTAACCGTGAGCTTCATTTGAGCGGCGCCAAACGCTGTGGGTGTCACACTCACTTAGTCCACTTCTTTTATTCAGTCTGTGCCCTCATCCTCATCCTCAGAACATCTTCCTCAGCTTCACTTTCCCTCTGTCTTCAGAATCACTGTCATGACCAAAAATCTGATCCAGCGCTCATAAACAGTGAACCTGCTCATGACTGATGCTGCAACAGATACAGCTGATAATCTCACTCTGTTTATATATGACAATGTTTATTTTAGACTCAAAATGTATCAATGTGCTTCAAGAAAGAGAAGAGTTCACGTGGGTGAAGACGACCTTTTTGTGTGTGTGTGTGTGTGTGTGTGTGTGTATGTGTGTGTGTGTGTGCGTGTGTGTGTGTGTGTGTGTGTGTGCGTGCGTGCGTGCATGTGTGTGTGTTGTGGGACACACTGAGCCATATTTGATCCACAAGCAGCCTCAGTTGTAAGTGATGCATAAAACAGCCACTAATCTCTGCCGGGTCATTTTTGACCCGTAACACCACAGATGTCACTTTTTTTTTTCAGACCTTTACAATTTACTAAAATGGTGAAAATTTATTTTGTTGGTTAAAATAGTTGTGCTGAGGATTAGATGCCTCAGGTACAAAAAAGCAAATGGCAGTTTTACATACTAAACTTAAAACGGGTCAATTTTTAACACATATAATTTAACCAATGTATATGGTAGAGTTTGTTTTTCTTGACTGTAGGACAAGGTATGTGGAGGAGATATGTTTTTTAGTAAGTTTTCCTTTACACACGTCTATAAAAAAGCCCAATCAAGGCATCGCTCTTTTGGTTTTGGGGTCTGACATTTGCATTAAAATGATGCCTCAGCTGGAGATACCTAAAAAAGTCATCTTTTTTACAGTTGTTTTATTTTTGACTTAAGCAGCAAACAAAGTCATGATTAGAAAAACATGAAAACCTGTCATATGCACTGATGTCGTCAACATTCCCTGAGGGTGTGATGCTAACTGTAGGCTCTGCTCTGTATGAGGCTTCGTCAGACTCAGACTGTAGAAAGAAGTGAACTAAGAGAGTGTGACGTCACACAAAACATTCGGTTACAGTCAAATGAAGCTCACTGAGGCTCGCAGTCATAGGAGCGAATCTGGAGCCGAGTTCCATATTAGGAATATGAAATTACAAAATGGCAAAAAAATAAATAATAAAACTCCTAAACAGGACCATGAACGCTCGTATTGATCACAGGAGTTTTCAGATGATTTAAAAATGTTTTTTGGCTGTGTTTGTTAATGTGTGCATTGTGTCACCATGGTGACTCCTAAACATTCCCCCATTAGAGATACATGTAGACCACCCCCAGTGTGATGTTGCTGTGAAGTATCAATAAGGTGCGTTCATATTCTAGAATTTGGTGTCACTTCTGAGTCCAACCAGAAACTTTCTCGCTTTTTTATTGTTCCTTATTCATCACACAAGATACAATTACCTTTCAAAAACACATGTTCAACTACATATTTTATCAGATATATAAATGATGTAGTAAAAATCAATCATAAATAGAATTACCAGTGTCTTATCTAACTGACAGTCACCACTAACACTAGTTTAGTCTAGCTTCTTACCTCAGCCTCCCTCGTACTCTTTCTGTCACAGTTATAACCATAGATGATTTCAAATTCAACTGTGAATAATGTCACCACTTTTTGTTCCTCGTTGAATCTTCTGCTTCTTTAGGTCCATGTTGGTGGCAACAAACATCTGGAGCTGTTTTTGTATGTAGAGCCTGACCCCAACAGTCGGCCCGACCTCCGTGGGGTTAAGGATTTCACAGATGACCAGATCTCCGACTTGCAGCAGGAAATCAGAGACATAGAGCGTTTTCCTCCACAGGAGCTCATCGTCGGAGGCATTGGAGAGTCCCAACCTGCAGATCCAGAGGTGCAGGCCATTTGTGACTCTGTAAGTATCATGAACTTAAAGACACAGTGTGGAATTTTTCTGTTGAGGGCACTCTCCCCACACCTTCTGCTTACACTGCTTGACTGGAAAGTTCTCCAGTATGGCATTAAGGGCGCTGTACCTGATTGTCCTCAAAACCAAAACAAAACCAGTTGGTAAACGTCACATTTGTATACATCACTTTTCCTCCTTCAAAGCACTCATAGATCTTTACATAAAAAAAAACACTCACACATTCATACACCAGTGTACATAGACACTGAGGCTCAGCCAGTGATGTTTTACGTTGAGAGCAGGATTCAAACTGCCAACTTTTGGGTCAGTGGACAAACACTCTACAAACTGGTCCAAAGTTACTCCTCAAGTAAGTAATGGCTGAAGGACTAGTAATATAACAGCACACTTCCTGATTCTCTGACAATAAAACACTTTATAATGGGATGCAGACAGTACACAGTGGAATTATTTTGACCTCAAGAGTTGCTTATACAATGTGTCTGTAGTGAGGCAAGAATTGAACTCTTCTAAACAGAAAAGCACCAGGTCAGATCTGTGGAGAGGGGCCTATAAAAAGGTCCTGTATTACAGAAAATGGATTCTTGAGTTTTTACACATGTTATAATGTTACCTCATCGTCTACATCTCCAAAGCTCAAAATGCTCTGTTCCACCTTGTGATGTCATGAAGTAGTAGTTTTCAAGTGAACAGCTCCTTTTACTTTTAGTTCAGTAGAGATCGACAATTCCACGACTGAAATCATCCAAATGATTCTAGTGAAGTTGTGGAAAACACAGTGGAGCACTTCCTGTATTATCAGAGGCATCACAAGGTGGAACAGAGTTTTTCTGTTTGAGAGAAAAATTCACACAAATATGTCTGATTTGTGTTAAACATGTGTAAATTAAAAACAAACAAAAAAAACTCTGAGGATGTTTTCACGAGGAAATATTATTATAACATAAATCAGAACATAGTGTACAATGGGACTTTTAATAAATACAAGATAGATAGATGTTTAATGCAATACTGTGGAACATTTCAGGCAAACTAACTTATCCATGGAGACAAGTAAGTGTCATAAAAAATGACCTTCTGTATTATGAGTGAATCTTGTGCTGTTGTTCAGGTGAAGAGAGATGTGGAGGAGAAGAGAGGAGAGAAATATGAGACTTTTGAAGCCATATCCTACAGGACACAAGTTGTAGCTGGAACCAACTACACTGTCAAGGTCAGTTCTTACAATTGTTTTATTTTTTATTAACCCAAAGACAATATTCTGATGATATTTTGACAATAAGAATCTTAAGCTCCTATAGAGCTTAAAGTTCAGCTATAAAGTTCATCTATATTGTTCAGTGTCATGTCACTTCCTGGTTCATCAGTTGATTGAAAACAATGATGTTTACAATTTCCTCTCTTTTTTAAGCGACAGCACGTGTCACGTTAAAAACATATTTCAGTTGTTTGAAGCCAACAAGTTTATAAGCACAGATCTACGGTTATAACATGAAAGTTTAATAAGAATTGGAAGATGAGTTGAAGTGTTGAGCTGTTTTCAGTGATCTGTGCTCATTGGTGTAAAATCCCCTCAAATATTTTTTTCTTTTGCATTATTTCCTCAACACAGACTAGCTCCTCCCACCTGTGTGATGTCAGAAACATGCACCGTGTGACCAGCTCTGACCAATCAGAGAGGAGTTAGGCTAAATTTTACAAAGCAAACTTTTAGGCACTTTGACCATTTAAAAATGTGAAAACATTCATGTTTTAACATTACATTACAAAACAATGCATTGTGTCTTTGGAAGCTGGAGTGGCCACTAGTCTGTCACTCTGGGATGGAGAGGAATGTCTTATCCAGTTCCTGTTGTAGTTCCGTGGATTATAACTGTGACTTAAGTTTATGAGGGAGGTTGAGCTACGAAGCTAGAGTAGGTTTAACCAGCATAAGCAGTGACTGACAGTTAGTGAGATATATACACACTGGTCATCCCATGTTACGACAGATTATTACTACATCATTTACATATTTGATACAGTTCAAAGGTCATTGTTCAATGAATAAGGAACAAAAACAAAGATAGAAATCAGCTGTGAAGTTTCTTGTTGGACTCGGAAGTGACATCATCTCTTAACAGCTCTATATGACTCTATGGGAGATTCACTCACATTAGAATAAATATTCCAAATTATGATCCACAAATGTTGAACCTTGTCATTATTTGTTTGGACGTGGTTCCACAATCTTGTCATGTTAATCTCCTGATTTAAAGTCCTCTCAAATGACAAGAGTCACGTCTTTGGGGCTGAATAACGGTGACACTCTCTGATCCTCTTGAATCTTCTGCTTCTTTAGGTCCACATTGGGGAGAACAAACATCTGGAGCTGGTTGTGTTTGTGGGGCTGCCTCACACCAACAGTGGACCTGTCCTCCAAAGTGTTCATGAGTCCAACAGACGACCAGATCTCTGACTTGGGGCAGGAACCTGTGAGACTTATACTTCCAGAGCCAGTCATGTGCTACAGAGAGGAGAGTAGATTTTTGTCCGTCGGAGAGTCCCAACCTGCAGACCCAGAGGTGCAGGCCCTGTGTGACTCTGTAAGTATCATGAACTTAATGCTACAGTGTGGAACTTTTCTGGTGACACATCAGGTTAGATCTGTGGAGAGGCAACCTCGTATAAACTCATCATGGTGAATAATTAGGGTGCTCTGAATGCAGAAGGTAAGTGAGGAATAACTTTGGATCACTGCAAACTGTGTAAACAGCAAAAAGCATTAACTTAAGAAAAAAAAGTAGAAAAGTTCCATGAAGCACCTTTAAGTGTTTGAGTGGGAGTGAATCTTGTGCTGTTGTTCAGGTGAAGAGTGAAGTGGAGGCGAAGAGAAGAGAGAAGTATGAGATTTTCGAAGTCATTTCCTACAAGAAACAAGCTGTATATGGATTCAACTACTATGTCACGGTCAGTTCCTACAATTGCTTTAGCAAACAAAATCATGATTCAAAAAACGTGAAAACCTGTCATATGCACTGATGTTGTCAGCATTCCCTGAGGGTGTGATGCCAACTGTAGGCTCTGCTCTTTATGAGGCTTTGTTAGACTCATAGACTGTAGAAAAAAGTGAACTAAGGGAGTGTGATGTGACCCAAAACATTCAGCGCCAGTCAAATGAAGGTCACCAAGGCTTGTAGTTATAGGGGAAAATCTGGAGCCAAATTCCATATTAAGAATATGGAATTACAAAATGGCACCTTCTTGAACGGCCACATTAACGTGGTGGAGGGATCCTGGGAGCTATGTTGTGGGGGGCTTCATGCACCTGGTAGGGTCACCCAAGGCAAACAGGTCCCAGGGGATGGTTCAGAAACCCTTTTGACAAGTAAAAGAACAAGGCCAGGAGTGGCCTCACCGGGGCCCCACTCTAGAGCCAGTCCTGGGGTGGGTGTCTGGTGGCCGGATCTTCCCCAAAAGGTCACAGCCGGGCACAGCCAGAGGGAATGATGTGGGGCCTCCTCCCATGGACCCACTACCCGTAGGAGGAACCAGAAGGGGCCCTTGCAAAGAGATCTGGGTGACAGTCGAAGGCGGGGGCCTCGACAACCAGATCACAGAGCCATTTCTCTTGCATGCCCACGGGGAGTGACGGCAGGCTGGTGTGGGCTCATTGCCCCACAGGGGAAAATGGAGCATGAGATTGACAGGTGGATCGGTGCAGCGCCGGCAGTGATGCAATCGCTGTATCTGACTGTTGTGGTGAAGAGGGAGCTGAGCCAAAAGGCAAAGCTCTCGATTTAATATCAGTCTACATTCCTCCCCTCACCTCTGGTCATGAGCTCTTGGTAATGACCAAAAGGACGAGATCGCCGATACAAACAGTCAAAATTAGTTTCCTCCACAGGGTGACTGGGCGCTCCCTTAGAGATAGGGTGAGGAGCTCAGTCACACGGATGGAGCTTGGAGTAGAGCCGCTGCTCCTCCACATCGAGAGGAGCAGCTGAGGTGGCTCGGGCACCTGTTCCGGATGCCTCCTGGAATCCTCCCACCGGGAGGAGGCTCCAGGGAAGACCCAGGACATGCTTGAGGGACTATGTCTCTGGACTGGCCTGGGAACACCTCGGGGTCCCCCGGGAGGAGCTTGACAAAGTGTCTGAGGTGAAGGAAGTCTGAGAGTTTCTGCTTAAACTGTTGCTCCTGCAACTCGGCCCCAGATAAGCAGAAAAAAATGGATGGATGGAAAATGGCGTAAAAAAACAAAACAAACTAATTTCTAAACAGGACCATGAACGCTTGTATTGATCACAGGAGTTTTCAGACGATCTTAAAACTTTTTTTGGCAGTGTTTGCTAATGTGTGCATTGTGTCACCATGGTAACTGCTAAACATTCCCCCATTAGGGATACATGTAGAACACCCCCAGTGTGATGTCACCGTAAGGTATCAATAGGTGTCATTCATATTTTAGATGTGATGATGTCATTATTTCAGACTGAGGCCATGGGGCTATAGAGTTGTTAAGTGTCCAGGTCCAAACAGAAACTTCACAGCAGATTTCTAGCTTTAGTTTTGTTCTTTATTCCTCAAACCAGAGACAGTTACCTTTCAAAAACGCATGTTCAACCACAAATTCTCTCAAATATGTAAATGATGCAGTAATAATCTATCATAATAGGATTACCAGTGTGTATATCTCACTAACTGACAGTCACCACTAACACTAGTTTAGTCTAGCTTCTTACCTCAGCCTCCCTCGTACTCTTTCTGTCACAGTTATAACCATAGATCCATGCTTATAGCCTCTTTAACTTTAAACAACTGATATCTGGTTTTAGCATGAGATGTGCTGTTGTTAAAAAAAGGGGAAACTGTAATTAATTGTCAATCAGCTGATGGACCCGGAAGTGACATCACACTTTTTCACACTATTGATTTCATGTCTTCAATTTATTTTTAACAATTGTGAATAATGTCACCACTTTTTGTTCTTCCTTGAATCTTCTGCTTCTTTAGGTCCATGTTGATGGCAACAAACATCTGGAGCTCTGGTTACATGTAGAGCCTTCCCCCAACAGTAGGCCCGTCCTCCGCGGGGTTCAGACTCCCTTGGAGCCTGTTCGTCCACAGGAGTTCATCGTCGGAGGCATCGGAGAGTCCCAACCTGCAAACCCAGAGGTGCAGGCCATCTGTAACTCTGTAAGTATCACACACTGAAAGCCACACTGTGGAACTTATCTATTGAGAGCACGCCCCTCACACCTTCTGCTTACACTGCTTGACTGGAAAGTTCTCCAGTATGGCATTAAGGGCGCTGTACCGGATTGTCCTCAAAACCAAAACAAAACCAGTTGGTAAACGTCACATTTGTATACATCACTTTTCCTCCTTCAAAGCACTCATAGATCTTTACATAAAAAAAACACTCACACATTCATACACCAGTGTACATAGACACTGAGGCTCAGCCAGTGATGTTTTACGTTGAGAGCAGGATTCAAACTGCCAACTTTTGGGTCAGTGGACAAACACTCTACAAACTGGTCCAAAGTTACTCCTCAAGTAAGTAATGGCTGAAGGACTAGTAATATAACAGCACACTTCCTGATTCTCTGACAATAAAACACTTTTATAATGGGATGCAGACAGTACACAGTGGAATTATTTTGACCTCAAGAGCTGCTTATACAATGTGTCTGTAGTGAGGCAAGAATTGAACTCTTCTAAACAGAAAAGCACCAGGTCAGATCTGTGGAGAGGGGCCTATAAAAAGGTCCTGTATTACAGAAAATGGATTCTTGAGTTTTTACACATGTTATAATGTTACCTCATCGTCTACATCTCCAAAGCTCAAAATGCTCTGTTCCACCTTGTGATGTCATGAAGTAGTAGTTTTCAAGTGAACAGCTCCTTTTACTTTTAGTTCAGTAGAGATCGACAATTCCACGACTGAAATCATCCAAATGATTCTAGTGAAGTTGTGGAAAACACAGTGGAGCACTTCCTGTATTATCAGAGGCATCACAAGGTGGAACAGAGTTTTCTGTTTGAGAGAAAAATTCACACAAATATGTCTTGATTTGTGTTAAACATGTGTAAATTAAAGAAAACACAACTCTGAGGATGTTTTCATGAGGAAATATTATTATAACATAAATCAGAAAATAATGTTCTATGAGACTTTTAATAAAAAAGAGATAGTGTTTAATGCAATACCGTGGAACATTTCAGGCAAACTAACTTATCCATGGAGACAGTAAGTAAGTGGTGTAAAAAACGACCTTCTGTATTATGAGTGAATCATGTGCTGTTGTTCAGGTGAAGAGAGATGTGGAGGAGAAGAGAGGAGAGAAATATGAGACTTTTGAAGCCATATCCTACAGGACACAAGTTGTAGCTGGAACCAACTACACTGTCAAGGTCAGTTCCTACAATTGTTTTATTTTTTATTAACCCAAAGACAATATTCAGATGATGTTTTGGCAATAAGAATCGTAAAGATTCGAACTATCACCCTCATGTGTAATTACCACAGGTACTACCCCAGCAAACAAAGTCATGATTAGACTTTAAGCTCCTATATAGAGTTGACATTATTTGTTTGGACGTGGCTCCACAATCTTGCCAAGTTTATCTCCTGATTTAAAGTCCTCTCAAATGACAACAGTCACATCTTTGGGACTGAATAACGGTGACACTCTCTGATCCTCCTTGAATCTTCTGCTTCTTTAGGTCCACGTTGGGGAGAACAAACATCTGGAGCTGGTTTGTGTTGTGGGGCTGCCTCACACCAACAGTGGGCCAGTCCTCCAAAGTGTTCAGGAGTCCACAGACGACCAGATCTCTGACCTGGAGCAGTTAGGTGTGAGATTTATACACCACCAACCAGTTGTATGTTACTTACCCGAACGACGGGAAAGGATGATGCCTGAATATCCTGAGCCTGAGCTCATGCCTGGAGGCATCGGAAAGTCCCAACCTGCAGACCCAGAGGTGCAGGCCCTGTGTGACTCTGTAAGTATCATGAACTTAAAGCTACACTGTGGTACTTTTCTCGTGACACATCAGGTCAGATCTGTGGAGAGGCAACCTCGTATAAACTCATCATGGTGAATAATTAGGGTGCTCTGAATGCAGAAGGTAAGTGAGGAATAACTTTGGATCACTGCAAACTGTTTCCAATGAAACAGCAAAAGCATTAACTTAAGTTAAAAAACTAGAAAAGTTCCATGAAGCACCTTTAAGTGTTTGAGTGGGAGTGAATCTTGTGCTGTTGTTCAGGTGAAGAGTGAAGTGGAGGCGCAGAGAGGAGAGAAATATGAGACTTTCAAAGCCATATCCTACAAGAAACAAACTGTATATGGATACAACTACTTTGTCAAGGTCAGTTTTTACAATTGTTTTATTTTTGAATTAAGCAGCAAACAAAGTCATGATTAAAAAAACATGAAAACCTGTCACATGCACTTTGAGCTTCTATTGATACTCTGCAGCTGATGTCATCAACATTCCCTGAGGGTGTGATGCTAACTGTAGGCTCTGCTCTGTATGAGGCTTTGTCAGACTCATAGACTGTAGAAAGAAGTGAACTAAGAGAGTGTCACCCAAAACATTCGGCTACAGTCAAATGAAGCTCACCAAAGCTTGAGGTTATAGGAGCCAATCTTGAATAATTTCATATTAAGAATATGAAATTAGCAATATGAAATATGATATGATATTAGGAATATGAAATAACAAAAAAAATTGGGGCCCGGCCGGGCTCAGTCTGAAAGGACAACATTGCTCCACCCTCCTGTGGGCTCACCACCTGCAGAGGGATTCATAAGGGTCAAGTGCACAGAGGACTTGGTGGCAGTCATAGACGGGTTTGTCATTGACCCAGTCCACAGACACAGCATCTGGCTGTGGTGACTTGACGGGGGGGGACGCCCTAGGCCGGAGGTCGATGATCAACTTTGTTGTCGTGTCATCTGACCTCATGCTGCGTGTCTTGGACAATCGGATGAAGAGAGGGGCAGAGCTGTCCACCGATCACCGCCTGGTTGTGACTTGGGTCCACTGTTTGAGGAGGAAGCCGGAAAGGCCTGGCAGACCCAAGCATATAGTCAGTGTGTGTTGGGAAGGTCTGGCAGACCCTCTGTCAGTGGCACTTGTAAGCCAAGTGAGCTGCTGCCAGTGCAGTCACAGAGGCAAAAACCCGGGGCTGGGAGGAGTTCGGGGAAGCCATGGAGGAGGACTATCAGTCAGCCTCAAAGAAATTCTGGCAAACCGTCCAACACCTCAGGAGAGTACTTCACCAACACTGTTTACAGTGCGGGGGGAGAGCTGTTGACCTCGACTGGGGATGTCACTGGGTGATGGAAGGAATACATTGAGGATCTCCTCAATCAATTTCAAGGAGAAAGAAGAGGCTGGAGACTTGGAGGTGGACTCGTCCATCACCCTGGCTGAAGATGACAAGCTCCTTGGTGGCAAGTCACTGGGGATGGATGAGATCTGTCCTGAGTATCTTAAATCCGTGGATGTTGTGGGGCTGTCTTGACTGACATGCCTCTGCAACATCACGTGGCAGTTGGGGACAGTACCTCTGGGCTGACAGAGCAGGGTGGTGTTCTGTCTGTTTAAGAAGGGCAACGGGAGGGTGTGTTCCAACTGCAGGGGAATCACACTCCTCAGCCTCCCCAGTAAGGTCTATTCCAGGGTACTGGAGAGACAAATCCAATCAGTAGTCAAACCTTGGATTGAGGATAGTCAATAGTCAACTTTTTCATTATTTGTTTGGGATTGGCTACACAAAATTGTCATATTAATCTTATGTCTTCAGTTCCTTTCAGCAGTTGTGAATAATGTCACCACTTTTTGTTTATCCTGGAATCTTTTGCTTCTTTAGGTCCATGTTGGTGGCAACAAACATCTGGAGCTCTTTTTGTATGTAATGCCTTCCCCCAACAGTCGGCCCGACCTCCGCGGGGTTAAGGATTTCACAGATGACCAGATCTCTGACTTGCGGCAGGAAATCAGACGGCCTGTTCGTCCACGTGGGCCTGTTTTAGGAGGCATCGGAAGGCCCCAACGTGCAGACCCAGGGGTGCAGGCCATCTGTGACTCTGTAAGTGTCACACACATAAAACCACACTGTGGAACTTTTCTGTTGAAGGCACACCTCACACATCTTCTGCCTACATTGCTTTCCTGGAAAGTTCCCCAGCATTGCAATAAGGGCACTGATTGTCCTCAAACCCAAAATAGAACTAGTTCATTTTTAGATTGATAGATATTTAATGCAATACTGTGGAACATTTCCGACAAACTAACTTATCCATAGAGACAAGCAAATGGCGTAAAAAATGACCCTCTGTGTTATGAGTGAATCTTGTGCTGTTGTTCAGGTGAAGAGAGATGTGGAGGAGAAGAGAGGAGAGAAATATGAGACTTTTGAAGCCATATCCTACAGGACACAAACTGTAGCTGGATGCAACTACTTTGTCAAGGTCAGTTCCTACAATTGTTTTATTTTTTAATTAACCCAAAGACAATTTCTGATGATGTTTTGACAATAAGAATCCTAAAGATTAGAACTATCACCCTCATGTGTAATTAGCACAGGTACTACCCCAGCAAACAAAGTCATGATTAGACTTTAAGCTCCTATAGAGTTGTTCAGTGTCATGTCACTTCCTGGTTCATCAGTTGATTGAAAACAATGATGTTTACAATTTCCTCTCTTTTTTAAGCGACAGCACATGTCACGTTAAAAACATATTTCAGTTCTTTGAAGCCAACAAGTTTATAAGCACAGATCTACGGTTATAACATGAAAGTTTAATAAGAATTGGAAGATGAGTTGAAGTGTTGAGCTGTTTTCTTCTGCATTATTTCCTCTGCACAGACTAGCTCCTCCCACCTGTGTGATGTCAGAAACATGCACCGTGTGACCAGTTCTGACCAATCAGAGTGAGAGCTGCTAGAGTGGAGCCAGTGTGGGCTCAGAGAGGGGCTAGACTAAATCTTACAAAGCAAACTTTTAGACACTTTGACCATTTAAAACTGTGAAAACATTCATGTTGTGAAAATAGAGAAAAATCCCTATAAAACCTGACTTTAGTGAAAGTTGTGGATGTCCTGTCAGCTGAACATGGGGAGCTGCAGTACCTGGAGTGGCCACTAGTCCGTCTCACTCTGGGATGGAGAGGAATGTCTTATCCAGTTCCTGTTGTAGTTCCATGGATTATAACTGCGACACTGTGACAGAAACTGTACGAGGGAGGTTAAGCTACAAAGCTAGAGTAAGGCAAGTCAAGTTTATTTGTACAGCACAATCTGTACTCAAAGTAATTCAAAGTGCTTTACAAAATAAGAAATACATTAAAATCACAATACAGACAAATCAAAACATAAATAATCATGTGCAGCTAAACAGAATCACTTTGAGCCTGGATTTAAACAGAGTCAGAGTAGAGGCCTGTCTTACATCTTCAGGAAGACTGTTCCAAGTTTTAGCTGCATGAATCTGAAATGCTGACTCCCTGTGTTTAGTCCTGACTCTGGGCACCAGCAGGAGGCCGGTCCCTGAGCTCCTCAGAGTGTAGATGGTTCATGTTGCACTAACATGTCACAGATTCTTTGGTGCCTGGTCACGGAGACACTTGTACACAAACAGAGCTGCTTTAAAGTCTCTGAGCCACAGGGGGCAGTGCAGAGACCTGAGCACAGGACTCATGTGCTCGTACTTCCTGATTCGAGTCAAGACCCGAGCTTCAGCATTCTGAATGTTCTGGATGTTCTGGATGTTCTGCAGCGTCTCACAGCTCGTTTGGAGAGGCCAGTGAGAGGACGTTACAGTAGTCTGTCCTACTGGAGACAAATGCATGGATAAGCCTGTCCAAGTCTGATTTAGACAGAATACGTTTGATTTTTGCAGTTTTTTAGATGGTAAAAGGCTGCAGATGTTATTGATTTGATGTGGCTGTTAAAGTTCAAGTCGGAGTCCATTATTACCCTTTATTTTCTAGAGTTGAATGTTTCAGAGAGAGAGACTGGAGGTGACTGCTGACAGTGTCTCTTTGTTTCTGTGGACCAAACACTATGACTTCAGTCTTGTCTGAGTTTAGCTGGAGAAAGTTGTTTTGCATCCACACACTGATCTGTTGGATGCAGTGACAAAGTGAGTCCACTGGTCCACAGTCTCCTGGTGCATTGAGACATAGATCTGAGTGTCTTCTACAGAGTTGTGGAAGGACACATTTTTGCTGCATATTAACTGGCCTGCAGGGGGCAGCATGTAGAGACTGAACAAAAGGGGGGCCAGGATTGACCCCTGGGGCACCCCACAGGTCAGGGCCATGTGATCTGAGACACAGTTTCCAATTTTAACAAAATACTTCCTGTCTTTTAAATAAGACTTGAACCAGTTTAGTACAGTACCAGAGATGCCCACCCAGTCCTCCAGTCTCTGTAAGAGGATCCCATGATCGACAGTGTCAAAAGCAGCACTCAGATCTAACAGGATCAAGACTGAGACTTTGCCGGCGTCAGTGTTCAGGCGGGTGTCATTTGTCACCTTGATCAGAGCAGTCTCAGTGCTGTGGAGGCTCTAAAACCTGACTGGAAAACATTAAAGGAGAAAGGAGTTGTTCATTTGGAGAAAGTTCATAAGCTGTTGGTAAACAGACTTCGCCAAAAAAAAAAGGCAGATTTGAGTTGGGTCGGAAATTGTGACGTCAAGACGGCTCTTCATTAGGAGAGGCTGATGAGTGCAGTTTTCAACGCTCTTGGGAATGTTCCAGATTGAAGTGACATGTTAACTATGTGAGCAAGTGATGAAAGCAAACTGTTGAGGAAGAACTTCAGAAATCTAGTGGGTAACACGTTGAAGCAGCATGAAGATGAACTCAGACTGGTGACGATCTCTAAAACAGTTTTGTCAGTTACAGGTGCAAAGTGATTCAGCTCTAAGTGTCTCTGTGGCTGTATACTTGTTATTTGTGTTGTGGAATTTATTGCATTTTTGATGCCCTGAACCTTGTCATTAAAGAATTCTGCAAACTCATTACACTTAGATGTGGAAAGTAGTTCTAACGGCAGTGGAGCTGGAAGATTTGTTAATCTGTTCACTATTTTAAACAGGACATGAGAGTTGTTACTGCAATTTTCAGTAATGTACAAAAAGTATCTCTCTTGTTCTACCCAAACTGTACATTGTACATGTGCATCTTTTCTCTGTAAATCTCATAATGGACATGGAGGTTTGACTTTCGTCATTTCTGGTCGGCCTTTCGGCACTCTCTTTTCTGTGCCCTGACTGAGGTATCATTCCCCCACGGAGCTTTTTGCCCGTCTTTAACCATTTTAACCTTCAGCGGGGCAATAGTGTCCAGAACATTCAAAACACTCGAAGTCACAGAGTTCAACACATCATCAACATTAGAACATGAGGCAATTTCAAAATGTATCATTTCCATGAGCAGTGCACCTATGTTATCATTGACGTGTCTCCTTCGAGCAACTGTAGGACCAGACGGTGGTTAGAGAATAACACACAGGTCAAAGAAGACACAGAAATGATCAGACAGAGCAACATCAACTAGAGTAGGTTAACCAGCATAAGCAGTGACTGACAGTTAGTGAGATATACACACTGGTAATCCCATGTTACGACAGATTATTACTACATCATTCACATATTTGATACAATTGAAAGGTAAACGTCTCTTGCTCCATGAATAAGGAACAAAACCAAAGCTAGAAATCAACTGTGAAGTTTCTTGTTGGACTTGGAAGTGACATCATCTCTTAACAGCTCTATATGACTCTATGGGAGATTCACTGACATTAGAATAAATATTCCAAATTATGATCCGCAAATGTTGAACCTTGTCATTATTAGTTTGGACGTGGCTCCACAAACTTGTCATGTTAATCTCCTGATTTAAAGTCCTCTCAAATGACAAGAGTCACGTCTTTGGGGCTGAATAACGGTGACACTCTCTGATCCTCCTTGAATCTTCTGCATCTTTAGGTCCACGTTGGGCAGAACAAACATCTGGAGCTGGTTGTGTTTGTGGGGCTGCCTCACACCAACAGTGGACCAGTCCTCCGCAGTGTTCACGAGTCCACAGATGACCAGATCTCTGACTTGGACCGGGAAGGCATGAGAGTTATACCTCCAGAGCCGTTCATATGTCACAGACCCCGACGACAGGAAATGATGATGCCTGAAAATCCAAGAGTGTTCCGGTGTGGAGGCGTCGGAGGGCCTCAAGGCATGAGATTTCGAGGTCCAGAGCCGTTCATATGTCATAGACCCCGACAACCACAAATGATGATGCCTGAATCTCCAAAAGAGCTCATATGTGGAGGCGTCAGAGAGCCCCAAAGCATGAGATTTAGAACTCTAGAGCCATTCAGACCCCGACAATATGGATGTGGAGGCATCGGAGAGTCCCAACCTGCAGACCCAGAGGTTCAGGCACTGTGTGACTCTGTAAGTATCATGAATTTAAAGCTACACTATGGAACTTTCTGGTGACACATTAGGTCAGATTTGTAGAGAGGCAACCTTATATAAGCTCATCATGTTGAATAATTAGGGTGCTCTGAATGCAGAAGGTAAGTGAGGAATAACTCTGGATCACTGCAAACTGTTTAAAATGAAAAGGTACAGCAAAAGCATTAAGTTAAGTTAAAAAACTAGAAAAGTTCCATGAAGCAACTTTAAGTGTTTGAGTGGGAGTGAATCTTGTGCTGTTGTTCAGGTGAAGAGTGAAGTGGAGGCGCGGAGAGGAGAGAAATATGAGACTTTCAAAGCCATATCCTACAAACAACAAACTGTAAAAGGATACAACTACTTTGTCAAGGTCAGTTTCTACAATTGTTTTATTTTTTTAATTAAGCAGCAAACAAAGTCACGAATAGAAAAACATGAAAACCTGTCACATGCACTTTGAGCTTCTATTGATACTCTGCAGCTGATGTCGTCAACATTCCCTGAGGGTGTGATGCTAACTGTAGGCTCTGCTCTGTATGAGGCTTTGTTAGACTCATAGACTGTAGAAAGAAGTGAACTTAAAGAGTGTCATGTGACCCAAAACATTCAGCTCCGGTCAAATGAAGGGGGGTGGTGGCCTGAGCTTGTGCAAGAGGTTGAGAGGTACCGCCTAAATATAGTTGGGCTTGTGTTGCCCACGTGGAGCGGTGGCAACCTTGTGTGGGCTTACTTACAGCCCTAGAGCTGAGCCGCCACGTGTTGGAGTTCACCCCAGTGAAAGAAAGGTTCATGTCCCTGCCCCTTTGGGTGGGGACCTATGGGCCGAACAACAGTGCAGAGTACCCGGTCTTCTTAGAGTCCCTGGAAGGGGTACTAGAAATTGTACCGACTGGGGACTTCGTTGTTAGACTGGGAGTCTTCAACACCCACGTGGGCAACACCAGTAACACCTGGAGAGGGGTGATCGGGAAGCACGGCCTCCCTGATCTGAACCCAATCGGTGTTCTGTTACTGGACTTCTGTGCTAGTCACAGTTTGTCCATAACAAACACCATGTTCAAGCACAAGGGTGTCCACCAGTTCACGAGACAATAGGACGCCCTAGGCCGGAGATCGATGATCGACTTTGTCGTCGTTTCATCTGATTTTCGGCCGCGTGTCTTGGACACTCGGGTGAAGAGAGGGGCAGAGCTGTCCACCGATCACCACCTGGTTGTGACTTGGGTCCACTGTTTGAGGAGGAAGCCGGAAAGGCCTGGCAGACCCAAGCATATAGTCAGTGTGTGTTGGGAAGGTCTGGCAGACCCTCTGTCAGTGGCACTTGTAAGCCAAGTGAGCTGCTGCCAGTGCAGTCACAGAGGCAAAAACCCGGGGCTGGGAGGAGTTCGGGGAAGCCATGGAGGAGGACTATCAGTCAGCCTCAAAGAAATTCTGGCAAACCGTCCAACACCTCAGGAGAGTACTTCACCAACACTGTTTACAGTGCGGGGGGAGAGCTGTTGACCTCGACTGGGGATGTCACTGGGTGATGGAAGGAATACATTGAGGATCTCCTCAATCAATTTCAAGGAGAAAGAAGAGGCTGGAGACTTGGAGGTGGACTCGTCCATCACCCTGGCTGAAGATGACAAGCTCCTTGGTGGCAAGTCACTGGGGATGGATGAGATCTGTCCTGAGTATCTTAAATCCGTGGATGTTGTGGGGCTGTCTTGACTGACACGCCTCTGCAACATCACGTGGCAGTTGGGGACAGTACCTCTGGGCTGACAGAGCAGGGTGGTGTTCTGTCTGTTTAAGAAGGGCGATGGGAGGGTGTGTTCCAACTGCAGGGGAATCACACTCCTCAGCCTCCCCAGTAAGGTCTATTCCAGGGTACTGGAGAGACAAATCCAATCAGTAGTCAAACCTTGGATTGAGGATAGTCAATAGTCAACTTTTTCATTATTTGTTTGGGATTGGCTACACAAAATTGTCATATTAATCTTATGTCTTCAGTTCCTTTCAGCAGTTGTGAATAATGTCACCACTTTTTGTTTATCCTGGAATCTTTTGCTTCTTTAGGTCCATGTTGGTGGCAACAAACATCTGGAGCTCTTTTTGTATGTAATGCCTTTCCCCAACAGTCGGCCCGACCTCCGCGGGGTTAAGGATTTCACAGATGACCAGATCTCTGACTTGCGGCAGGAAATCAGACGGCCTGTTCGTCCACGTGGGCCTGTTTTAGGAGGCATCGGAAGGCCCCAACGTGCAGACCCAGGGGTGCAGGCCATCTGTGACTCTGTAAGTGTCACACACATAAAACCACACTGTGGAACTTTTCTGTTGAAGGCACACCCCCACACATCTTCTGCCTACATTGCTTTCCTGGAAAGTTCCACAGCATTGCAATAAGGGCACTGATTGTCCTCAAACCCAAAATAGAACTAGTTCATTTTTAGATTGATAGATATTTAATGCAATACTGTGGAACATTTCCGACAAACTAACTTATCCATAGAGACAAACAAATGGCGTAAAAAATGACCCTCTGTGTTATGAGTGAATCTTGTGCTGTTGTTCAGGTGAAGAGAGATGTGGAGGAGAAGAGAGGAGAGAAATATGAGACTTTTGAAGCCATATCCTACAGGACACAAACTGTAGCTGGATGCAACTACTTTGTCAAGGTCAGTTCCTACAATTGTTTTATTTTTTAATTAACCCAAAGACAATATTCTGATGATGTTTTGACAATAAGAATCCTAAAGATTAGAACTATCACCCTCATGTGTAATTAGCACAGGTACTACCCCAGCAAACAAAGTCATGATTAGACTTTAAGCTCCTATAGAGTTGTTCAGTGTCATGTCACTTCCTGGTTCATCAGTTGGTTGAAAACAATGATGTTTACAATTTCCTCTCTTTTTAAGCGACAGCACGTGTCACGTTAAAAACACATTTCAGTTGTTTGAAGCCAACAAGTTTATAAGCACAGATCCATGGTTATAACATGAAAGTTTAATAAGAATTGGAAGATGAGTTGAAGTGTTGAGCTGTTTTCAGTGATCTGTGCTCATTGGTGTAAAATCCCCCCAAATATTTTTTTCTTCTGCATTATTTCCTCTGCACAGACTAGCTCCTCCCACCTGTGTGATGTCAGAAACATGCACCGTGTGACCAGTTCTGACCAATCAGAGTGAGAGCTGCTAGAGTGGAGCCAGTGTGGGCTCAGAGAGGGGCTAGACTAAATCTTACAAAGCAAACTTTTAGACACTTTGACCATTTAAAACTGTGAAAACATTCATGTTGTGAAAATAGAGAAACCTGACTTTAGTGAAAAGTTGTGGATGTCCTGTCAGCTGAACATGGGGAGCTGCAGTACCTGGAGTGGCCACTAGTCCGTCTCACTCTGGGATGGAGAGGAATGTCTTATCCAGTTCCTGTTGTAGTTCCATGGATTATAACTGTGACACTGTGACAGAAACTGTACGAGGGAGGTTAAGCTACAAAGCTAGAGTAAGGCAAGTCAAGTTTATTTGTACAGCACAATCTGTACTCAAAGTAATTCAAAGTGCTTTACAAAATAAGAAATACATTAAAATCACAATACAGACAAATCAAAACATAAATAATCATGTGCAGCTAAACAGAATCACTTTGAGCCTGGATTTAAACAGAGTCAGAGTAGAGGCCTGTCTTACATCTTCAGGAAGACTGTTCCAAGTTTTAGCTGCATGAATCTGAAATGCTGACTCCCTGTGTTTAGTCCTGACTCTGGGCACCAGCAGGAGGCCGGTCCCTGAGCTCCTCAGAGTGTAGATGGTTCATGTTGCACTAACATGTCACAGATTCTTTGGTGCCTGGTCACGGAGACACTTGTACACAAACAGAGCTGCTTTAAAGTCTCTGAGCCACAGGGGCCAGTGCAGAGACCTGAGCACAGGACTCATGTGCTCGTACTTCCTGATTCGAGTCAAGACCCGAGCTTCAGCATTCTGAATGTTCTGGATGTTCTGGATGTTCTGCAGCGTCTCACAGCTCGTTTGGAGAGGCCAGTGAGAGGACGTTACAGTAGTCTGTCCTACTGGAGACAAATGCATGGATAAGCCTGTCCAAGTCTGATTTAGACAGAATACGTTTGATTTTTGCAGTTTTTTTAGATGGTAAAAAGGCTGCAGATGTTATTGATTTGATGTGGCTGTTAAAGTTCAAGTCGGAGTCCATTATTACCCTTTACATTTCTAGAGTTGAATGTTTCAGAGAGAGAGACTGGAGGTGACTGCTGACACTGTCTCTTTGTTTCTGTGGACCAAACACTATGACTTCAGTCTTGTCTGAGTTTAGCTGGAGAAAGTTGTTTTGCATCCACACACTGATCTGTTGGATGCAGTGACAAAGTGAGTCCACTGGTCCACAGTCTCCTGGTGCATTGAGACATAGATCTGAGTGTCTTCTACAGAGTTGTGGAAGGACACATTTTTGCTGCATATTAACTGGCCTGCAGGGGGCAGCATGTAGAGACTGAACAAAAGGGGGGCCAGGATTGACCCCTGGGGCACCCCACAGGTCAGGGCCATGTGATCTGAGACACAGTTTCCAATTTTAACAAAATACTTCCTGTCTTCTAAATAAGACTTGAACCAGTTTAGTACAGTACCAGAGATGCCCACCCAGTCCTCCAATCTCTGTAAGAGGATCCCATGATCGACAGTGTCAAAAGCAGCACTCAGATCTAACAGGATCAACGCTGAGACTTTGCCGGCGTCAGTGTTCAGGCGGGTGTCATTTGTCACCTTGATCAGAGCAGTCTCAGTGCTGTGGAGGGCTCTAAAACCTGACTGGAAAACATTAAAGGAGAAAGGAGTTGTTCATTTGGAGAAAGTTCATAAGCTGTTGGTAAACAGACTTCGCCAAAAAAAAAAGGCAGGTTTGAGTTGGGTCGGAAATTGTGACGTCAAGACGGCTCTTCATTAGGAGAGGCTGATGAGTGCAGTTTTCAACGCTCTTGGGAATGTTCCAGATTGAAGTGACATGTTAACTATGTGAGCAAGTGATGAAAGCAAACTGTTGAGGAAGAACTTCAGAAATCTAGTGGGTAACACGTTGAAGCAGCATGAAGATGAACTCAGACTGGTGACGATCTCTAAAACAGTTTTGTCAGTTACAGGTGCAAAGTGATTCAGCTCTAAGTGTCTCTGTGGCTGTATACTTGTTATTTGTGTTGTGGAATTTATTGCATTTTTGATGCCCTGAACCTTGTCATTAAAGAATTCTGCAAACTCATTACACTTAGATGTGGAAAGTAGTTCTAACGGCAGTGGAGCTGGAAGGTTTGTTAATCTGTTCACTATTTTAAACAGGACATGAGAGTTGTTACTGCAATTTTCAGTAATGTACAAAAAGTATCTCTCTTGTTCTACCCAAACTGTACATTGTACATGTGCATCTTTTCTCTGTAAATCTCATAATGGACATGGAGGTTTGACTTTCGTCATTTCTGGTCGGCCTTTCGGCACTCTCTTTTCTGTGCCCTGACTGAGGTATCATTCCCCCACGGAGCTTTTTGCCCGTCTTTAACCATTTTAACCTTCAGCGGGGCAATAGTGTCCAGAACATTCAAACACTCGAAGTCACAGAGTTCAACACATCATCAACATTAGAACATGAGGCAATTTCAAAATGTATCATTTCCATGAGCAGTGCACCTATGTTATCATTGACGTGTCTCCTTCGAGCAACTGTAGGACCAGACGGTGGTTAGAGAATAACACACAGGTCAAAGAAGACACAGACATGATCAGACAGAGCAACATCAACTAGAGTAGGTTTAACCAGCATAAGCAGTGACTGACAAGTTAGTGAGATATACACACTGGTAATCCCATGTTACGACAGATTATTACTACATCATTCACATATTTGATACAGTTCAAAGGTCATTGTCTCTTGTTCAATGAATAATGAACAAAACCAAAGATAGAAATCAACTGTGAAGTTTCTTGTTGGACTTGGAAGTGACATCATCTCTTAACAGCTCTATATGACTCTATGGGAGATTCACTGACATTAGAATAAATATTCCAAATTATGATCCGCAAATGTTGAACCTTGTCATTATTAGTTTGGACGTGGCTCCACAAAGTTGTCATGTTAATCTCCTGATTTAAAGTCCTCTCAAATGACAAGAGTCACGTCTTTGGGGCTGAATAACGGTGACACTCTCTGATCCTCCTTGAAACTTCTGCTTCTTTAGGTCCACGTTGGGCAGAACAAACATCTGGAGCTGGTTGTGTTTGTGGGGCTGCCTCACACCAACAGTGGACCAGTCCTCCGCAGTGTTCACGAGTCCACAGACGACCAGATCTCTGACTTGGACCGGGAAGGCATGAGAGTTATACCTCCAGAGCCGTTCATATGTCACAGACCCCGACAACAGGAAATGATGATGCCTGAAAATCCAAGAGTGTTCCGGTGTGGAGGCGTCAGAGGGCCTCAAGGCATGAGATTTCGAGCTCCAGAGCCGTTCATATGTCATAGACCCCGACAACCACAAATGCCTGAAATTCCAAGAGAGTTCATGTGTGGAGGCATTGGAGAGTCCCAACCTGCAGACCCAGAGGTGCAGGCCCTGTGTGACTCTGTAAGTATCATGAACTTAAAGCTACACTGTGGAACTTTTCTGGTGACACATCAGGTCAGATCTGTGGCGAGGCAACCTCGTATAAACTCATCATGGTGAATAATTAGGGTGCTCTGAATGCAGAAGGTAAGTGAGGAATAACTCTGGATCACTGCAAACTGTTTAAAACGAAAATCAGGCACAGCAAAATCATTAACTTAATCATTAAGTTAAAAAACTAGAAAAGTTCCATGAAGCAACTTTAAGTGTTTGAGTGGGAGTGAATCTTGTGCTGTTGTTCAGGTGAAGAGTGAAGTGGAGGCGCGGAGAGGAGAGAAATATGAGACTTTCAGAGCCATATCCTACAAGAAACAAACTGTATATGGATACAACTACTTTGTCAAGGTCAGTTTCTACAATTGATTTATTTTTGAATTAAGCAGCAAACAAAGTCATGATTAGAAAAACATGAAAACCTGTCACATGCACTTTGAGCTTCTATTGATACTCTGCAGCTAATGTCATCAACATTCCCTGAGGGTGTGATGCTAACTGTAGGCTCTGCTCTGTATGAGGCTTTGTTGGACTCATAGGGCCTGATCTCTTGATTTTAGCACTAGCACTAGTGTTAAGGACTGGGGCTGTATTTTTCTGCTGGAGGCTGAAGTGGAACAGTACAAGTACATATATGGTGATGGCATCTGAACCAATTTTTCAGCGCTGTAGCAGTTTAAAGCACTGCCAGTGTGGGTAATATCTGCAGCCTTTGCCTCATTAGCCCCACAATGCAAGTACGAACTAGTAAAGGCACCAGTAATATAGAATTTGGAATGGGCTGTGACAGAACTGGCTGCATTTGTGTTCTGAACACACCCCTGTAAACCCATGCACGCGCACATGCATCAACCGTTTTCATTTTGCTGGCGAAAGTAGGGGGGAGGGGTACCAGTGGTTTTGCGAGGATTCACGTGGTCGGGATGGACATAGTCAAGGCAGGGGCCACTCGTTGTCAAGGCTGCCACCTTGTAAAGTGCTGTCGGTCCCTTAAGCCGCTGTACAAAGCTCTACTGACCACTGAGCCAAGCCGAAAGAGCAGCACAAGCTATCTCGTTTTATCATGAGATGTGTTGTTGCAAAAAAAAATGAAATTGTAATTAATTTAATTTAATTGTAAGGACCCAGAAGTGACGTCACACTTAACAACTCTGTGTGACTCTATGGGAGAATACTGACATATGATCTACAAATAGTCAGCCTTTTCATTATTTGTTTGGGACTGGCTCCACAAAGTTGTCATATTAATTTTATGTCTTAAATTTGTTTCATCAATTGTGAATAATGTCACCACTTTTTGTTCCACCTTGAATCTTCTGCTTTTTTAGGTCCATGTTGGACACAACAAACATCTGGAGCTCAAAGTGCATGTAGAGCCTCCCCCCAACAGTAAACCCAAACTCCGCTGGGTTCAGGATCTGGAGCCTATCCGTCCACAGCTCATCGTAGGAGGCATTGGAGAGTCCCAGCCTGCAGACCCAGAGGTGCAGGCCATCTGTAACTCTGTAAGTATCAGGAACTTAAAGCCACACTGGAACTTTTCTGTTGAGAGCATGCCCCCCACATCTTCTGTCTACATTGCTTGACTAAAAAGTTCCCCAGTATGGCATTAAGGCCGCTGATTGTCCTCAAAACCAAAACAGAACCAGTTCATTTTAAAGTGATCCAAAGTTACTCCTCACTTACCTTAAGCATTCTGAGCCTCATTATTCACCACGATGAATTTATAAGTGATTTTCACAACTTTTAGACACCAAAGGAGAATAACAGCACACTTCCTAATTCTCTGATAATAAAGCATTTT
Source organism: Boleophthalmus pectinirostris (assembly GCF_026225935.1). NCBI lineage: Eukaryota > Metazoa > Chordata > Actinopteri > Gobiiformes > Gobiidae > Boleophthalmus > Boleophthalmus pectinirostris. The sequence goes on from NW_026571175.1 coordinate 3,395,452, forward strand.
ATAATCCGATGCAGACAGTACACAGGAGACTTATTCTGATTTTGATGTTTGTGATGAGGAAACATTATAACATCCATCCATCCCTTTTCTTCCACTTATCCGGAGCCGGGTCGCGGGGGCAGCAGTCTAAGCAGGGACTCTCAGACTTTGGTCACCCTGGACACTTTCTCCAGCTCCTCTGGGGGGAGGCTGAGGCGTTAGACATAGACCCTTCAGCATGTCCTGGGTCTTCCCTGGGCCTCCTTCCAGTGGGACAGACCCCATACTTCTGGAGCACCCCTCACAGGACACCACGAGGGACACGGTCAAATGCATTCTCTAGATCCACAAAGCACATGTGGACTGGTTGGGCAAACTCCCATGACCCCTCAATCACCCGATGGAGAGTGTAGAGCTGGTCCAGTGTTCCACGACCAGGATGAAAAAAACACTGCTCCCCCTGAATCTGAAGCTCGACTGTCAGTCAGATTCTCCTCTCCAGTACCCTGGAATAGACCTTACCGGGGAGGCTGAGGAGTGTGATTCCCCTGTAGTTGGAACACACCCTTCGGTCACCCTTCTTAAGGATAGGGCCCACTACCCCAGTCTGCCAGTCCACAGGTACTGTCCCCGACCGCCACGTGATGTTGCAGAGGCGTGTCAGCCAAGACCCTCAACATCCAGAGACTTAAGATACTCTGGATGGATCTCGTCCATCCCCGGAGCCTTGCCACCAAGGAACTTGCCGACCACCTCAGTGAATATAGGAGAAGCTCTCGTGGAGGTGTGAGTTGCAGGTGCCACTGACAGAGGGCTCTGCTAGACCTCCCCAACAGACACTCACTATCTGCTTCCCGGGATCATTTGGGCACTCAAACCCCTCCACCACGTTAAGGTGGTTCTTTTTTGGTGTTTTTTTTTTTTTCCTGATTCATGTTATCAACATCATTATAACATAAATCAGAAAATAGTGTACTCTGGGCCCTTTAATAAATACAAGATAGATGTTTAATGCAATACTGTATAACATTTTAGGCAAACTAACTTATCCATGGAGACAAATAAGTGGCGTAAAAAATGACCCTCTGTATTATGAGTGAATCTTGTGCTGTTGTTCAGGTGAAGAGAGATGTGGAGAAGAAGAGAGGAGAGAAATATGAGACTTTTGAAGCCATATCCTACAGGACACAAGTTGTAGCTGGAACCAACTACACTGTCAAGGTCAGTTCCTACAATTGTTTTATTTTTTAATTAACCCAAAGACAATATTCTGATGATGTTTTGACAATAAGAATCCTAAAGATTAGAACTATCACCCTCATGTGTAGTTACCACAGGTACTACCCCAGCAAACAAAGTCATGATTAGACTTTAAGCTCCTATAGAGTTGTTCAGTGTCATGTCACTTCCTGGTTCATCAGTTGATTGAAAACAATGATGTTTACAATTTCCTCTCTTTTTTAAGCGACAGCACGTGTCACGTTAAAAACATATTTCAGTTGTTTGAAGCCAACAAGTTTATAAGCACAGATCTATGGTTATAACATGAAAGTTTAATAAGAATTGGAAGATGAGTTGAAGTGTTGAGCTGTTTTCAGTGATCTGTGCTCATTGGTGTAAAATCCCCCCAAATATTTTTTTCTTCTGCATTATTTCCTCTGCACAGACTAGCTCCTCCCACCTATGTGATGTCAGAAACATGCACCGTGTGACCAGTTCTGACCAATCAGAGTGAGAGCTGCTAGAGTGGAGCCAGTGTGGGCTCAGAGAGGGGCTAGACTAAATCTTACAAAGCAAACTTTTAGGCACTTTGACCATTTAAAACTGTGAAAACATTCATGTTGTGAAAATAGAGAAGAATCCCTATAAAACCTGACCTTAGTGAAAGCTGTGGATGTCCTGTCAGCTGAACATGGGCAGTTTGAATTCCAAAAAAATGCATTGTGTTCTTTGGAAGAATTCTTTCTGAGCCCAATCTCCTGGGAGCTGCAGTACCTGGAGTGGCCACTAGTCTGTCACTCTGGGATGGAGAGGAATGTCTTATCCAGTTCCTGTTGTAGTTCCATGGATTATAACTGTGACTTAAAGTTTATGAGGGAGGTTGAGCTATGAAGCTAGAGTAGGTTTAACCAGCATAAGCAGTGACTGACAGTTAGTGAGATATACACACTGGTCATCCCATGTTACGACAGATTATTACTACATCATTTACATATTTGATACAGTTCAAAGGTCATTGTCTCTTGTTCCATGAATAAGGAACAAAACCAAAGCTAGAAATCAGCTGTGAAGTTTCTGGTTGGACTTGAAAGTGACATCATCTCTTAACAGCTCTATATGACTCTATGGGAGATTCACTGACATTAGAATAAATATTCCAAATTATGATCCACAAATGTTGAACCTTGTCATTATTTGTTTGGACGTGGCTCCACAAACTTGTCATGTTAATCTCCTGATTTAAAGTCCTCTCAAATGACAAGAGTCATGTCTTTGGGGCTGAATAACGGTGACACTCTCTGATCCTCCTTCAATCTTCTTCTTCTTTAGGTCCACATTGGGCAGAACAAACATCTGGAGCTGGTTGTGTTTGTGGGGCTGCCTCACACCAACAGTGGACCAGTCCTCCGCCGTGTTCTGGAGTTGGCGAAATAAAGATCGAAAAAAGTCTGAGCTTCTAAATAATGCACCAACTTTATTTTATACACTCCTGATCAAAATTTTAAGACCAGTTGAAAATCTGCAAGAATTCACATTTTGCACTGTTGGATCTTATGAAGGTTCTAAGTAGTGCTTCAAAAAGCAAAAAGAAGAAATGGGAGAAGAAAAAACTGAGTAAGCAATTTACTGCAAACAACTATTAAACTGAAATAGGCTGTTCATCAAGGTGATCAAAAGTTTAAGACCACATCCTTTTAAAGCTCAAATCTTCATTAAAATGTGGATTCAGTGTCATTTTCTGTCAAGTATCCACACTGTCACCACCTCCTGATAGCAAAGACAAAAAAGATTTCTCTCTTTGAACGCGGTCAGATTAAAGGTTGTATAGAGGATTTTTTAAGGGAAGAGAAATACAGCGACAGTCCTTTTTCAAACGTGCATGCGTGACACCACCTTCCTCCTCCACAACTCCCTCAGTAGAAACATCTCCTCCCGCCTCCATACTCTAGAAATCACGTTTGTTTACAGCCAGTGCGCATTCAGAATTACTGTTGAAGTGACCTGTCTAGAAATAATTTTGCGATCGACGCGTCTTCAGTCTTTAGACCCTTCGTCTGCTTCAGTCGCACCATCTCTGGAAGGAATCTCCAAGAATCACCTCAGTTTGGTTTTGCTCCTTTTCCCCTTCTCTTCTTCTTTCAGTGACCTCAAAAACTTACTTTCTTTTGCGGCGAACTGGTCGTGGATTCTCGTCCGCCGTCGCAACAGAGTTTGTGCGAATTGCGAGGAAGCTGCTGTTTGAAAAAGCCTCTAAGAATCGCTGCATAATCCACGTAATCCCAGCACGCCGCGAGTCAATTACTCTAGAAATGTAGGGAGTTTGATTGACGACCTAACAGCCAATAGAAAATGAGGGAGCCTGGTTGTCTATTGGCTGGTGTTTATCTGGCTTCACTACGTCCACAGTTGATAGATTTTCATTCTTTTTTTTTTTTTGGTCATGATAATTACAAGGCTACTGCGTCTCTGTAGTGGTATTTTAAACTTTCATTGACAATTTGAAACTGAAAAAAAATCCTCCATACAACCTTTAACTCCATCAGCAAGGCCTCGTGCAGCGCGACATTGCTGCTGAGGTTGGACGCAGTAAGACAGTCATTTTAAACTTCTTAAAAGATCCTGAGGGTTAAAGGAAAAAAAGTCAAGTGGTAGACCCAAAAAAATTTCACAAGCCCTGAGACGGATGATCTAGTTGGTCCATCAAGACACGGGACAATCCTCAGCCCAAATTACGCTTGTCAATGGTGCCAACTGCAGTCCCATAACCATTACACAGCATCTGCGAGAGAAGGGTTTTAAGTAGGCCTGTAACGATAACAGATTTAGCTGGACGATTAATTGACCAAAAAATGATTGTGATAAATGATAATCTTGACATTTGGAGACCATTTTCAACTAATATAATGACAATGGATTAAAAATGCAAATACACCCTCTCAAAGACGAATAAACTTTACTTTCTAAAAAACATTTAACACAAGAACTGCACAAGAACCAGAAACAACAGGTCTAAAATAATACAGACTTGTTCACATAAGAATAGCCTAATGCTGTCTGCCCTTGTTAACAAAAATAGACTTGAATAAACCATTGTTGAACCAAACACAACCAAAACGATACATAAATGGATTATTAAATCTCTGTAACAAAATTGCCCTTAAAAGTGATTTTAGTCATTGACTTCCATTGGAATATTGTGTCTCTCTCTCTGTGGCTGCTGCTCTGAGCCTCGTCATTTTGGTCGTCAAATGTTCTCGTCAAGTGTTCGTATTAACCCGTGACACAGGATCCTAGTTCACTATTTTGTCTGTCAGAAAATCATATTCATAATATAGAGCCTGCCTCCTCGCTTAGTCCACTTTTTTATACAGGGATTATTGTTATGTGCTGCACATGTCTCCTGCAGACAGAGCCGCTGTTCTGTCTGGTGTCATGTCGGAGTCTTGTGGGATTTCAGTGGATTTCACGCTCTCTCGGGGGCGGGGATAGTTGTGTTGATCGGGTATAAGTGTATTTCAGCTGCTGGGGTTTGAACCATTTCTTCTCGTCGTTTGTGCACTCACCTGCATTCGACGCTCTCACTAACTACTGTAGATTTGGCATCATGACATATTTTGACACACGGAGATGAACTGTTTTGGTTCTGGCGGTGGCGCTGGCTTTGTGGCTTCGTGTTAATCACACAGAGCGGCGCTTTCTGCACTCGGGCTGCACAGGCATCCGCTGTGTTGAAAGACAAATAATCTGTCTCTACAGTCGATGCCCTATGGTCTATACTGACACGTTGGTTCAAGCATCATTGCGCTGAGGAGACGAGAGGAGTCAGAGAGCGATACGAGCCTTTTGACATTCGGACTCTTTGGTAGGGAGAGGGAGAGACGTCTTCTTCAAGACCTCGTCTCCTTCAACGGCACAAAATTGGCCGTTTGGAGTTTGTACGAGAGCACCAAATGGGACACTGAAAGGTGGAAGAAAATTTTATTTTCTGGTCCTGATGGCTTCCAACCTTACTGGCTCTACTTAGAACCTTCTTAAGATCCAACAGTGCAACATATGAATTTCTGCAAATTTTTAACTGGTCTTAAAGTTTTGATCAGGAGTGTGTAAGATTATAATCTGATACCAAATCAATGATGTCATATGTTTCATATAAACAGTTATGGTGCACACTTCACTAATCTCCTGTGGTTTTGTCTCATTTGTTCTTATCTACTTCTTGTAATAAGTGTTACATCAATATTCTTCAATATTCTATGGTGATGACACACCTGATTGGTCTGTTATTAATGTTCATATCTTGATTTAAAAGTCCTGTGTTACACTAAATTAACTCTTGTGACCTTAAACCATGTTAAAATGTTACCTCCTGATAAACAGATGTGGACTTTTTGGATTGTTTCATTCACACATGTTTGAGTGTCCAGCCTGTCTGCATCCCCAAAGCTCAAAATGCTCTATTTCACCTTGTGATGTCATGAAGTGGTAGTTTTCATGTTATCAGCTCCTTTTACCTTTAGTTCAGTAGAGATTGACAGTTCCAGGGCTGAATGTATCCAAATGATTCTAGTCAAGGTGTCTGGAGTTTAAAAACACAATGGAGCACTTCCTGTATTCCACATGACATCACAGGGTGGAACAGAGTGTTTTCTGTCACAGGTTCAGACAGAAGTGAGAAGAAGCAGTCCAGAAAAAAAAGGTCAAGGACAGACAACAGACCAGCTCCCCCTTACCCCTTAGCCCCTCCCCCTGATCTAATCAGTTCACTTCACTCTGGGTTTTTCAGGTTTAACACTGTACTCATGAACATAAAGCAAACTGTAAACCACCATAATAAAAATACTGTAATAACCTCCCATGTGTCTATCATTTATTAATGATGAACTTAAGAAAACAGAATAAACACACAAATGCCAAGAAGTATTTATGGCACGATCAGGAAGTGCTCCGGTTTGGCCCCTGAACCAGAGAGCAGCGTGGAGACAGCAGAAGGTAAGGAGCATGTGGTGTGTGTGGTGAGTGTGCACCCTGAAAAGCACCAGTGGGAAACAGTTTGAGGGGTTACAGGACCACAGGACACATAAGAAGTCCTGCAGGGAAATGATCTACCAGAGAAGTGGCGGTTCTAGGATTTTTCTGAAACAGGGGCCATTAAGGGGCCACATGTTACATTCAGGGGCCAAGTACAGGGAACAACCAACACACAAATGATTCATTCAGTACAGTGCAAATACAAGCAGAGACAGTAAAAAAAAACACCCTCTACAAGTCTGTTTCTTCTCCCATTAAGTTGTATTGACAATAGGTCGACTGCCGCCAAGAGTTTGGGGGTGGAATTACATCACTGATCATTGAATTCTTCGGTTCTTCTCGTCAGTTGATTGACAGAACAGTTAAAAGTCGGGTCCAAAACTCAGCGGCTCGACTTTTAACTAGAACCTATAAACACGAGAGCATCTCACCTATTTTAGCCTCTCTCCATTTGTTCCCAGTGTCTTTTCGTCTACGTTCAGACAGCAGGGCTCAATTCAGATTTTTTTGTGAAATCCAATGTTTTTGCGAGGTCGTTCACATTTCCAATTAAATGTGACTTGTATGTGACTCCAGTGTGAACAGTAAACGGTCCGAAAGTGTCCCACATGTGCACTGGAGACACGATGGCGTCAACCACAGCGAGCGTCTCTGTGTTTACAGAAGTTGTCCAAACATGGACGCAGCATTGAGCACCTGGAGATTTTAAAGTTCCTCTCGTACCGGAGCCAGAACATGAACAACTTACTTGTTTTAAGAAGGAGATTGAGAAGGAGAAGGACGAGGTTTTTGGTCGTGGTGTTTTGTGGGACACTTTGTTGAAAGGAACGTGTGGATGTGGAGATGGAGCCAAGAGTGGTGAGTGGTGATGTGCTTCACTTCATTAACAATTTTCATATGAGGAGAAGAAGGTTTGTGTACATCTGTCACTTGTTGATAACGTGTAGGTGGATGAATGCACTTTGACTGTTCAGACTGAAGTCACATGTCAAAAGATCAGATATGTATCAGTTTCAGGAGCACATATCCAAGTGTCCTGGGTCACATTTGAAAAAATCGGATCTGTGTCGTTCAGACTGTCATTAAAAGATCAGATACAGGTCACATAAAATCACAAAAAATCGGATTTGAGTCACTTCAGGCTGCAGTTGAACGTAGCTTTAGAGTCAATTTTAGAATTCTTTGATTTACTTTTAAGTGTTTGCACGGCCCAGCGTCCTCCTACCTCACAGACCTGATCCTCCCTTATGCCTCGTCTCGCACTCTCAGGTCAGCAGACCAGCTCCAGCTAAACTTGAGCTTTGTGGGGCCTGTGTGTTTTCTGTTGCTGCTCCTCGGTTCTGGAACCAGTCTCCATTAGAGATTCAACAGGCCGAGTCTGTACCTGTTTTTAAATCACTCCTAAAAACATCTTTTTTTCCACTGTATTTTAACAAGTGACATGTACATTTGTTGTTGTTGAGTATCTTGTTGTTTTCTATGTTTTTAGCAGTTGTATTGTGTGTTGTGTTTGTGTTGTGTTGTCCTTGTTTATTCTGTGTTTGTGTGCAGCACTTTGACCAGCTGTAAAGTTTTTTAAAGTGCTTTATAACTAAAGTTGGTCTGGTATGGTAACAGGGGCACTTCAGGGGCCAATCAGATTAGAGGTGGGGCCAGGACCCCTGCGGCTCCTCCTCTAGACCCGCCCCTGGAGCCTGGCAGGGGAAGAGCTCTCCACACTCTAATATAAGGAGACGGAGAAGAAGGAGAAAGACGCTCTGGTCGGGGGATGATGGGGCAACTATGGGTGCTCCGTCACAGAGGAGAACAGTCTAAATCTGCAGGATTTGTGTGTTAAACATGTGAATGAAACAAAACACAACTCCAGGTCTGTTTGTGATGAAGAAACATTATAATATAGATCAGAAAACAGCATAATAAGGACTCTTCTTCTCTTTCTCTGGTCCATGTTCAGTGTTGTGTCCATCATGTCTCCAAACAGCACAATGACACATGTCCCACTTTAAACAGACAGACTGACTAAGGACAAGTCTGAAGAACCTGTGATGCAGATTAGAGACACACCGAAGTTTAACATGTCCACATTGTCCAATTACTTACAGTCTTTTCTAGGGGAACCATCATTTTTGTCCAGGCCAGTTTCATTAGTTTGTTTTTTTAAATAACTGTGTTGAACAACAATTCAAAAACAGTGTCTGATTTTCATTGGTTATTTGTCAGGAAATGTGTATTTATTATTGCTTTTCTCAGTTTCAAGTTATTTCCTTACCAGAAGGGTACCAATAATTCTGTACACTCCAGTTCCTGTCGACACGAAAAATATCCAAGTCCTAACTTTCATTTTACATTTTGTAAAACCTAAAACACAATGATCAACAATGATCAACAACTTTGTTGCACGATGTCAAGTACGCCCTATGTTTTGGGGTGAACAATTACAATTAATGCTTTGCACTGCTGAACAATCACAATAGGCCCTACGCCACCCATAGCGCTCGGGCCTATTAATAATAATAATATTTTTAACATAGAAGCATCACTTTGTGATACTTAAAAGGCCCTTTGCCAGCTTCTGGCGCTTGGGCTTAATAATAATAACATTTCATTATTGCAACCAAAAATTGTATTTCCTTTGGGATCAATAAAGTATTCATCTATCTTTAACTGAGTCGCCCAGAAAACTTTCTAAACTAAATTGATTAAGTTCACAACTTTTTTTTTTTTTCCATGATGACTGAGGTAATCTAAGTTAATCTAGCCTGAATAAATGGACTTTGCTCTATGTTTTTCAGTGTTACATGATCTGATCTGAGCCTTTGAGCAGATGATTTACAGAAATGTTTAATCATGTTTCAGGACACGACACGACTCTGCTCCTGAAGAGGCTGAAGCAGGAGGGAGACTCATATCAAAGTCAAACCCACTCCACCACTCTGCACATCCAGGTGAGTCTCTCCATTCTGTTTTCATCACAAAAAACTACAAACTCACACAGAAGTCAACCAGGACTAAAACAGGTCTAAACAAGGTCTGAACCAGGACTGAACCAGGTCTAAACAGGGTCTGAACCAGAACTGAACCAGGTCCAGGTTTCACATGATCTGAGACGCTCCTTTGATCCACTAATTTAATCATGAAGAAGGGAGAGCACAGAGCTGTTACTCTGACATTTTTAAAAATGTTTTTTTTTTTTTTTTAATCATCAGATGGAAGCGTCATTTACTGTCTTACTGTGTCATTGTATCTTTTAGGCAAGACAGCACACACCTATGGTGGCACATATACATGTCACTGGAAAGTGCTCACGTCCAGGAACGCACCCGTGGGCTCCATTGTTGACCTCTTTGATTACTCACATACCCAATGCACATTTTTGGAGTTTACGAGAGTTAACCATTACAATTATGGGCAATGCCAGTCTGTACTACTGGATGCCATGAGTGTCACTATTGTGTAGAACTGAGTGTTTGATATAAGGGGATTGGGCAGATAAGGGGACTGTTTTTGGGATGAACAATTACAATTAGACTGCGATCGAGTCCATGGGCGATGCCATCGTGCCATGTCAGCGGGCACCAATCGATGAAATGAGTGCCACTGTTTGGAAAGGGGAGAGCACTTCACGTTCTGTTTGCCTGCGCGGCACTGCTTCACATTGCTGAACAATTACAATAGGTCTTATGCAGTGTTGTGCATGAACGAGTTCAAAAGAAACATGTTCATTTTTCAGTGAACTTTGAACTGAACACAACACTTTTGTAAATCAAGAACTTGAACGTGAATTTGTTTAAATGATGTGAGATGAACGACGTACGTCACTGTTGGGTTCAATTAAACATCAGAATTTGTTTTCACCTGACGAGTGACGATCTGCTCGCGCTTAACCTCGCGAAACCACAGCCGCGTCAACATGAAGGCGACTCCACCGGCAGCTTTAGCGGAACGTACGGGCTCTTGTGTCTCTCAATGGGAAAGTCAATCAAACTTGACTGGGCGCGTTTAGCTGCTTGTATTTACCTTCTGTACAGGCTGACCACGGCAAACGCAAGGATTTCAAAAGTAAATTTCAAAGCACTAATTAACAGTGTATGTGGATCTGGGCTCTTTCACATGATACACAACTGCCCAGGGAGCACAATGTGCTGATGGTAAATGCACAAATACAACAATAAATACATGCTCTCTGTGTATTTTGACGGGGATACGCGCCTACGCTCGTGTAGAGCATCAAAAAATAGGATGGATCCTATTTTCTGAAATCTACACGCACAGGACGTGCTGCTCCGCGCGCGTATTATTTTACTCGGTACATATGTCAGTACCGTGCGTCACAGTGCTTTTTTAACCTGGATTGAAATGGTGGGTTTTTCGTTTTTCTTCATACAAATTTGCTAAAATCACCGCGATATCAGCAGCGGTGAAACGCCGGAGGTTCGCCCGCGTAAACCGTGATCCTGAGCGAAAAGGACCGACGCAGAAGTCCGCGCTCCACCGAGATAAACGCAGCTGACGCCCGATCGCACTCGGGGTTCTCTCAGGGGCGGTCCTAGATTCCAAGTTCTAGTCCAGGATTAGTCCTGGTTTGGTCCTGGTTTAGTCCTGGTTCAGTCCTGGTTTAGTCCTGGTTCAGTTCTGGTTTAGTCCTGGTTTAGTCCTGGTTCAGTTCTGGTTTAGTCCTGGTTCAGTTCTGGTTTAGTCCTGGTTTAGTCTTGGTTTATTCCTGGTTTAGTCCTGGTTCAGTTCTGGTTTAGTCCTGGTTTAGTCCTGGTTCAGTTCTGGTTCAGTTCTGGTTTAGTCCTGGTTCAGTTCTGGTTTAGTCCTGGTTCAGTTCTGGTATACACCTGGTTTAGTCTTGGTTTAGACCTGGTTCAGTCCTGGTTTAGACCTGGTTTAGACCTGGTTTAGACCTGGTTTAGTCCTGGTTCAGTCCTGGTTTAGTCCTGGTTCAGTTCTGGTTTAGTCCTGGTTTAGACCTGGTTTAGTCCTGGTTTAGTTCTGGTTTAGACCTGGTTTAGACCTGGTTTAGTCCTGGTTTAGTCCTGGTTCAGTCCTGGTTTAGTCCTGGTTCAGTTCTGGTTTAGTCCTGGTTTAGACCTGGTTTAGACCTGGTTTAGTCCTGGTTTAGTCCTGGTTTAGACCTGGTTTAGTCCTGGTTTAGTCCTGGTTCAGTCCTGGTTTAGTCCTGGTTCAGTTCTGGTTTAGTCCTGGTTTAGTCCTGGTTCAGTTCTGGTTTAGTCCTGGTTTAGTCCTGGTTCAATTCTGGTTCAGTCCTGGTTTAGTCTTGGTTTATTCCTGGTTTAGTCCTGGTTCAGTTCTGGTTTAGTCCTGGTTCAGTTCTGGTTTAGTCCTGATTCAGTTCTGGTTTAGTCCTGGTTCAGTTCTGGTATACACCTGGTTTAGTCTTGGTTTAGACCTGGTTTAGTCCTGGTTTGGACCTGGTTCAGTTCTGGTTCAGTCCTGGTTTAGACCTGGTTCAGTTCTGGTTTAGTCCTGGTTTAGACCTGGTTTAGACCTGGTTTAGTCCTGGTTTAGACCTGGTTTAGACCTGGTTTAGTCCTGGTTCAGTCCTGGTTCAGTCCATATATGGTGCAAAAGTTCAGCATCTTAACAGTTCTTTTGGTGAGAGTAAATTAACAAATGACTTAGAAATGACAGTAACAAGTCATAAATAAAACATTACAGTTTTAAAGTCACTTGTCCAACAGTGGATCTTGTAAAGTTGTTGTAAACTAGAAGTCAGTTTGAAAAATAAAAGCAGCCTTTCATTTACAGAGCTCATCTAAATATAAAATGAACTGAACTTTGAACTAGTTCGAAATTAAAATTGTGAACTTGCACAACACTGGTCCTATGCCACCCTTGATGATCGGGCCTAAAGCCGCAAGCGACGTCGAACGCCACAAATGCCTCTCCCACACGACCACCCTGGCACGTTATTGTCCCTTCCTGAGAGCCTCCACACGCTGCTCTCAGTGGCTTTGGGACCCTGGACCCTGTGACTCACCACAATAACAAACAAGTCTGACCTCCCTATAACTGTACCATCAGCTGTCGTGTGTTCATCGTGAGCAGGTGACTGCAGCTTGTGACCCATTGGATACTGTACGACACTCACGCAAAGAGGAGCTGAAATTCAGCCCAATTATAAAATTGTTGTGGGGCTAAAATTTGTGTCAAATTCGGCCTGAACAAGGAGTATTAAAATCAATACAAAAACTAACCTCACAACTTTTAAAAACACCGTGGAGCACCTGTATTACAATACTGTGGCAGTTGAGGGGTCAACAATTTGAATAGTTGAAGTGTTGTTTTGTGAAGTGTGGGAGGAGATTGGAAATTGGAAAGTTTTGCTTCATCCATCCCCTTTTCAAACATGTTTGTATTTGTGTCTGTACTGTTATATTGTCATGACAATTGTATGTGCAGGTTTGGGGGAAAAAAAATTCAATTTCAATTTCAGCTCTTCTGTGCGTCAGTGTCGTATCCAAGGGGTCATGAGCTGCAGTCACCAGCTCATCATGAACACAAGACAGCTGCTTGTGCAGTTATAGGGAGGTCAGACATGTTTGATAAGGGTGAGTCACAGGGTCCAGTGTAAGTCCAGCTTTACTTGGAAGGTTTGTTTGCTTTTACTGTCTTTTTCTACAGGGTCATATAAGAAGGAATGTTAAAATCAATACAAGAACTGACTTCACAATCATAATAAGTTTTTGCTGGTTTGATACAATCAAGGAACAAGGAAGAATACAAAAAAGATTAAAATAGTTATGCATTAGGGTATGACTCACCTTGAAGGAGGAAAAACAACATGCAGGTTCATCTAGAAGCCAGAACAGCCAGTTTATAACCAAAAGTAAATAGCTTTTGTGAGGAGGAGGAAGCAGATTTCATTGTTTATACAGTTAGTGAAATGTGAGCCAACAGCTCAACATGTACACCGTAAAAAAACAAAAAACAAAACAGTGTGTACAGCAATTCCCAGACCCAAAAGCATGATTTTATTTATTCACACAATTGTCCAACACAATTCACTTGAAAAAGTCAAATGAAAAACTACAAACTTTCCTAAAATGAAATTAAAGATTTTTCCAGGTTAGTGGAAGTTGGTAAAATGACCCATCTGCAGGTTTTGAATTAGACTTGGTCACATCAGTACCTTCTGGTGACGTGTGATTGATATCTTTGTATAAACCCCATGCTGAGAGACAGAAGCAGACAGGTTCCACACAGGAGCTGAAAACCTTTTTGCCCTGAACTGTGAGTGCTATCTATGGACAAGAACTGACTAATGTCCCTTTCATATAGGTTCAAGGACTCTCACTGAATGCGACTGGGGCAGTGTTGCCAGATGTATAATTATCATTGTATTTGTGCAAAAATTTAGACCCCATAAAGGCTCCATAAAGGCTTAAATCTACAATGTCAGAGTACCAGATAAAGTATTGTTTAGTGATACTTCCTTTCTGTTTCCTTAATCTCAGTTAACATAAATGAAAGTTTAGATACTGGCTCTTCTGAACTCTACATTAATCCCGCCCCCTGTCCCTCTCAGAGCACAGAAGAAAAGAAGCCTTGTAATTTCAAAAGCCGTCACTTCTGGATCTTCACAAAAATGAGAATTACAGCTGCCCCAACCACAACTACAGCAATTATAACAACAAATATAACCACAGGCAACAATGATCGACCCTCGCTTATGCCTATGCCGCACCCGGGCCACGCTGTGCCCTGCACACACGCACCGTGCCCCACAAACGCACCATGCCCCTAGCACTAACTCCTGAATTAACCATAACCCCTAACACTAACCCCTAATCCTACCTGAATTCCTAACTCTAGCCCTTACTGTAGCCCTAACCCTAAATCCTAATATAGTCCTAGCCCCAACTCTATTCCTAACTCTAGCCCCAACCCTAACCCAAGATGGCAACCTTTGAAAAAGCTTTTACCAACTTTTAATGTCCCACTTGGACAGTATAAGTATCATCCGGCATGGTGTTTTGCGAGTCACCTCGGTTCATAATTCCCGATGCATTGAACAGGTCAGAAAACAAAGAAGCAGTCATAGAGTTCATTGTGTGCACTCGGCGCACTGGGGTGCACAGAGTAACCACACTTTGGGGCAGTGTTATAGAGAAGAACACGGCAAAGTGGTTCAAAAAATGCCTTTTACAAATTTCCATTAGATTTACATTAAGACCAAATGACAATACCAAGTTCAGTGTGTGTCCTTTTACGTGTGTTGAGCCCGACACAGACTGGGTTAAGATAAATGAATCAATCATATTTAAAAAGTTTTTCTCCAGAGGTCTGGATTCACAACAAACGTGAATATTAAAATCCCCAACAATCAAAAACTGGTCATAGCGCAGTAATAGGCCAGTCAAGAGATCTGTGAAGTCCTGAATCAAATCTTTATTGAACTTTGGAGGGCGATACACCAAAAGGCACAGAACCAGGGTGTCAAGGCTTTATATGCAAATCTAAAGCTCAAAGCTCAAAAACGGATCAACTGGAATCTGCCGACAGACGTAGCTGGATTTGCGCGCTGTTGCTAGCCCCCCACCTCTGCCAGAAATCCAAGGAGAGTTCAGATAGAAACAGTTGGATGGTACAACATAAAATCCAGATTCTGCAAAGTGAAGAGATCATTCAGGAGAAATGTTTTATTAACTAGCAATCTCGCATTCAAAAGGCCCAAGAGGAGAGTCACATCCTCAGGACTCCGTGTAGAACTACTTCGCAGCAACCAAAGGCAGCTCAATTCCACACCGCGGCGTTTGGCTAGATGCTTGTGGAGAGGCACTACTAGTGGCAGGTGATGCAGGCCAGTGTCTAGGCACGCAGGAGTCACAGACTGGATCCACCCTAGTCCGTGTGATCTTTGAAGTGCTGGGTTTCCAGGAGTGGTAAGGAGAGAAATAATTCCAGAATTGGCTCTCCAGTAAGCCTTCACTCTCACTAAGATGCTGCTGCGTTTTCAGCGCTCTCTGGGCCACGGAGACAGGTGAGAGCAGCAGGTAGACCAGGACTGACGCCAAGTGAGGAAGGAAACAGGATGCTTGATCCTCAAAATTGTGATTAAGAAACAGTTCATGAGACGCTTCAGATCAATAAGTGGCTGGCGATCGTAGACCAGCAGTCCAGAGATATCTTGGCACATAATACAGACTAATGCCACAACAAAGAACAAATTTAACAGAGCAGGTAGACGACTGCCAGTACACGCTGGGCACATCTTGCCTTTCTAATTTTGCTAATAATTTGAGCAAAAACAATATATCTGTTCACATGGGAACAGCATATGATATGTTTTTAAAGCTCTCAACCTTCCCCATTCATTCATTGGTGAATCTCGTGGCGTGAGTTACTGGGATACTGCTGTTCAAAGCTGCACCACGTCCTCTCGCCCATGCGCTCATCACAGTGAATGCAATAGGCCCTACTCCCTGTTGATTAGATTATTTTACCAGTGGATGGAAGATGTGGAATGTAGAAAGCCACTCCTTAAGTGGTGGCATGTGACAAGTTCATTATCAATAAACAAATAGCTAATGCTCAAAACAAAACAAGTGTGACAGTTTGAAAAGTTATGAGGTGTCCAATTCCAAACCACACCTTTGAATAACTCACCTTACCAATACGACATTATTTGAGAGTTTGACATTTTATAATAGTCTTGAAATGTGATACCTGACTTACAGATAAAAGGTGTGCACTGTCGATACGCCCCCGCTGATCGATCACCACCACCTTAAAACAGCGTGCAGACAGAACGCAGCTACAGTCCTGATACTGCGAACAAATCAGAGACATGGAGTCTGACAAAAAGTGTGGAGGCATCGAAGGATCCCCAACCTGCAGACGCAAGAGGTGCAGGACCATCTGTGACTCTGTAAGTATCACACACACTTAAAGCTACACTCTGGAACTTTTCTGGTGAGCAATGCTTGTTTATGTTTTTTTTTTTTTTTTTTTTTTTTTTTTATGGTTTTGTTTTTTATTGCTTAAAAAAAAAGCCTTGAAAAGCATGTATTCTTATCTTGAGTGGGATCACCTCTCCACAGATGTGGCTTGTAACTTGTGTTTCTCAAAGCCTTGCCTTGGTCTATTCTGGGTGTGGCAGGGCATCCAGCTCATCCAAGTTGTGTTCTAATGTCATGTCCTCTGTTTGGTTAGTATTTTACTAAGAATACATCATATTGTGTACGTTTATTTACTTCACATTATATTCAAATTATGAATATATTTAGTTGCAATTATATATTTTTTTTGTTGTCCACACAAGGAGATTTTTTTATTTTCATTTTTTTGCTGTTGCTGTTGGTTCACTCTGAAGTGTGTTTCATGAGTCGTGTGCTTGGATTAGAAAGAACCCACGACCAAAACTGGGCACGAAGCTTTGAGAAACACCTTTGGTCTTGGGCGTGACCCGCTCACCTCCATGGAGAAAAATACATGTAATGTCATACTGTGGAACATTCACAGTAAAGGGCGCTGTACCTGATTGTCTTCAAATCCAAAACAGAACTATATATTTTTTTATAATACATCACTTTTCCTCCTTCAAAGCTCTCAAAGTGCTTTACAACAAGGAACCACTCACACATTCATACACCAGTGTACATAGACACTGTGGGCAAGGTAGGTTAAGTGTCTTGCCCAAGGACACAACGACAGCTTCCTGAGAGCAGGATTCAAACTCCCAATGTTCAGAACAGTGGACAAACACTTTACCAACTGGTCCAAAGTTACTCCTCACTGACCTGATGCATTCTGAACATCCTAATGATTCACCATGATGACTTTATAAGCCATTATAAATAATGCCTGAAGGACTAGCAATATAACAGCACACTTCCTGATTCTCTGACAATAAAACACTTTATAATGGGATGCAGACAGTACACAGTGGAATTATTTTGACCTCAAGAGCTGCTTATACACAATGTGTCTGTAGTGAGGCAAGAATTGAACTCTTCTAAACAGAAAAGCACCAGGTCAGATCTGTGGAGAGGGGCCTATAAAAAGGTCCTGTATTACAGAAAATGGATTCTTGAGTTTTTACACATGTTATAATGTTACCTCATCGTCTACATCTCCAAAGCTCAAAATGCTCTGTTCCACCTTGTGATGTCATGAAGTAGTAGTTTTCAAGTGAACAGCTCCTTTTACTTTTAGTTCAGTAGAGATCGACAATTCCACGACTGAAATCATCCAAATGATTCTAGTGAAGTTGTGGAAAACACAGTGGAGCACTTCCTGTATTATCAGAGGCATCACAAGGTGGAACAGAGTTTTCTGTTTGAGAAAAATTCACACAAATATGTCTGATTTGTGTTAAACATGTGTAAAAAAAAAAAAAAGAAAACACAACTCTGAGGATGTTTTCATGAGGAAATATTATTATAACAGAAAAATTGTGTCATATAGATGTTTAATGCAATACTGTGGAACATTTCAGGCAAACTAACTTATCCATGGAGACAAGTAAGTGTCATAAAAAATGACCTTCTGTATTATGAGTGAATCTTGTGCTGTTGTTCAGGTGAAGAGTGAAGTGGAGAAGCTCACAGGAGAGAATTATAAGATTTTCAGAGCCTTATCCTACAAGAAACAACTTGTAGCTGGAATGAACTACTTCATCGAGGTCAGTTCCTATAATTGTTTTATTTTTTATTAACCCAAAGACAATATTCAGATGATGTTTTGACAATAAGAATCCTAAAGATTAGAACTATCACCCTCATGTGTAATTAGCACAGGTACTACCCCAGCAAACAAAGTCATGATTAGACTTTAAGCTCCTATAGAGTTGTTCAGTGTCATGTCACTTCCTGGTTCATCAGTTGATTGAAAACAATGATGTTTACAATTTCCTCTCTTTTTTAAGCGACAGCACGTGTCACGTTAAAAACATATTTCAGTTGTTTGAAGCCAACAAGTTTATAAGCACAGATCTACGGTTATAACATGAAAGTTTAATAAGAATTGGAAGATGAGCCAAATCTCCCAAAATATATATTTTCTTCTTCATTTCCTACTAGCTCCTCCCACCTGTGTGATGTCAGAAACATGCACCGTGTGACCAGTTCTGACCAATCAGAGTGAGAGCTTAGAGAGGGGCTACACTAAATCTTACAAAGCAAACTTTTAGGCACTTTGACCGTTTAAAAATGTGAAAACATTTTCTCTTGTTTGATGAATAAGGAACAAAACCAAAGCTAGAAATCAGCTGTGAAGTTTCTTGTTGGACTTGGAAGTGACATCCTCTTTTAACAGCTCTATATGACTCTATGGGAGATTCACTGACATTAGAATAAATATTCCAAATTATGATCCACAAATGTTGAACTTTGTCATTATTTGTTTGTTATTTGGCTCCACAAACTTGTCATGTTAATCTCCTGATTTAAAGTCCTCTCAAATGACAAGAGTCACGTCTTTGGGGTTGAATAATGGTGACACTCTCTGACCCTCCTTCAATCTTCTGTTTCTTTAGGTCTTCATTGGGGGGGACAAATATCTGGAGGTGGATGTGTTTGTGGGGCTGCCTCACATCAGCACTGGACCAGTCGTCACCGGTGTAGGGAGATCAAGAAAGAAAGAGTCTGAGCATCTAAATACTGCACCAACTTGATTCTATATAAGTTTATAATCTGATACCAAATCAATGATGTCATATGTTTCATATAAACAGTTATGGTGCACACTTCACTAATCTCCTGTGGTTTTGTCTCATTTGTTCTTATCTACTTCTTGTAATAAGTGTTACATCAATATTCTTCAATATTCTATGGTGATGACACACCTGATTGGTCTGTTATTAATGTTCATATCTTGATTTAAAAGTCCTGTGTTACACTAAATTAACTCTTGTGACCTTAAACCATGTTAAAATGTTACCTCCTGATAAACAGATGTGGACTTTTTGGATTGTTTCATTCACACATGTTTGAGTGTCCAGCCTGTCTGCATCCCCAAAGCTCAAAATGCTCTGTTTCACCTTGTGATGTCATGAAGTGGTAGTTTTCATGTTATCAGCTCCTTTTACCTTTAGTTCAGTAGAGATTGACAGTTCCAGGGCTGAATGTATCCAAATGATTCTAGTCAAGGTGTCTGGAGTTTAAAAACACAATGGAGCACTTCCTGTATTCCACATGACATCACAGGGTGGAACAGAGTGTTTTCTGTCACAGGTTCAGACAGAAGTGAGAAGAAGCAGTCCAGAAAAAAAAAAGGTCAAGGACAGACAACAGAAGGAGCTCCCCCTTACCCCTTAGCCCCTCCCCCTGATCTAATCAGTTCACTTCACTCTGGGTTTTTCAGGTTTAACACTGTACTCATGAACATAAAGCAAACTGTAAACCACCATAATAAAAATACTGTAATAACCTCCCATGTGTCTATCATTTATTAATGATGAACTTAAGAAAACAGAATAAACACACAAATGCCAAGAAGTATTTATGGCACGATCAGGAAGTGCTCCGGTTTGGCCCCTGAACCAGAGAGCAGCATGGAGACAGCAGAAGGTAAGGAGCATGTGGTGTGTGTGGTGAGTGTGCACCCTGAAAAGCACCAGTGGGAAACAGTTTGAGGGGTTACAGGACCACAGGACACATAAGAAGTCCTGCAGGGAAATGATCTACCAGAGAAGTGGCGGTTCTAGGATTTTTCTGAAACAGGGGCCATTAAGGGGCCACATGTTACATTCAGGGGCCAAGTACAGGGAACAACCAACACACAAATGATTCATTCAGTACAGTGCAAATACAAGCAGAGACAGTAAAAAAACACCCTCTACAAGTCTGTTTCTTCTCCCATTAAGTTGTATTGACAATAGGTCGACTGCCGCCAAGAGTTTGGGGGTGGAATTACATCACTGATCATTGAATTCTTCGGTTCTTCTCGTCAGTTGATTGACAGAACAGTTAAAAGTCGGGTCCAAAACTCAGCAGCTCAACTTTTAACTAGAACCTATAAACACGAGAGCATCTCACCTATTTTAGCCTCTCTCCGTCTTTTAGGCTACGTTCAGACAGCAGGGCTTAAAGGGATAGTTCAAGTTTTTTTGACATGAATCTGTATGTCATCCCCGTCAGCAGTGTTGTGCGTCCACACTGACTTACCCCCGACAGCGTCCGGTGAGCCGAGATACTGCCCGTTTTCGGTGCTGATGAAAGTAGTCTGACAAGTTGGCTGGGGACATGAAAATAAAGCGTTTTTCTTCTCAAAACAATATGTGATCAAAAGAGTGATATGTTTGCATCACAAAACCATTGTCCTCAAAAAAGTCAGACCTCATAATCGCTTGGCACTATTTTCTCTCCGTTCGTATCACTGCTGGTTCACTTTGTTTACTGCTCGGAAAGTTGGCGACAAGAACATGTCTGATTATGACACAGACTATGAAGACTTTGCCTTTAGCACAAAGTCAAGGGGAGATCTTTATGAACCCGAATATACTGATGCTGAAATTCACCAGATGGAGTTAGAACGAGCAGAGAGAGAAGAGAGACAGAGAAGTGGTACAAGTTCGAAGCTGGAGCCGTGAGAGACCGAGTGAGCGACAATCACCATCACGTCATTTATAAACTCGTATACAGTGAACATAGAGCCGACACTGTGACTGAAGCATGGACGACTAATAGAAACATGAATCATCCACACGTCCACGTAGCTGCTGCCAATAGTGTACGAGACATTTACAATAGTAATAACAGTCGACTTATAAAGTTATGTTTTGTAGAAGCTTCACTGGTGATATGACACTGAGTGATTTACTGCACACAGAGTTACAGCTGATTCTTGACTCTGTTCTCTTGTAAACACAGCTCTTGTAAACATTCTCTTTGTTCTTACCTGGGTGCAGGTACAGCAGTGCTCTTCTAAACAGATTACTTCCTTTGTCCTGGGCATGAAGGAACATATCTTCGCCGTTGAATTGCGCACTGCACACATGAAGCTTTTTTTTCTTTGGTTTCTACACTGAAGCCTAAGGCAAGAAGCCAATGTCGCCTCAGAGCAATGTCCGTGACAGAAAAACAGTGAAATGTGTAATCACAAGTTCACACCATTTGCTAGATAAATTCTTAAATAGATTATACAAGCTTATATATTTATGGCTCTAGCTCTCACGTTAGCTCTCTCACATTGCGGCGGTCTGAGCACATAAACACTGCCAAACAACTGAAGAAAGTAACCGGCTGTCACCTGGCGGCAGTGTGCAGTGATACAAAAGGAGAGAAAATAGTGTCAAGCGATTATGAGGTCTGACTTTTTTGAGGACGAATGTTTTGTGATGCAAATGTATCACTCTTTTGAACACAGATTGTTTTGAGAAGAAAAGTGCTTTATTATACAGTCCCCAGTCAACTTGTCAGACTACTTTCGTCAGCACCAAAACCGGCCAGGATCTCGGCTCACCGGACGCTGTCGGGGGTAAGTCAGTGTGGATGCACGACACTGCTGACGGGATGACATAGAGAATTATGTCAAAAAAACCCAAACTATCCCTCTAACGCTCAATTCAGATTGTTTTTGTGAAATCCGATGTTTTTGCGAGGTCGTTCACATTTTCAATTAAATGTGACTTGTATCTCCAGTGTGAACATTAAACGGCCCGAAAGTGTCCCACATGTGCACTGGACACGATGACGTCAACCACAGCGAGCGTCTCTGTGTTTACAGAAGTTGTCCAAACATGGATGTGAGCATTGAGCACCTGGAGATTGTTAAAGTTCCTCTCGTACCAGAGCCAGAACATGAACAACTTACTTGTTTTAAGGAGGAGATTGAGAAGGAGAAGGACGAGGTTTTTGGTCGTGGTGTTTTGTGGGACAGTTCGTTGAAAGGAACGTGTGGATGTGGAGATGGAGCCAAGAGTGGTGAGTGGTGATGTGCTTCACTTCATTAACAATTTTCATATGAGGAGAAGAAGGTTTGTGTACATTTGTCACTTGTTGATAACGTGTAGGTGGATGAATGCACTTTGACTGTTCAGACTGAAGTCACATGTCAAAAGATCAGATATGTTTCAGTTTTAGGAGCACATATCCAAGTGTCCTGGGTCACATTTGAAAAAATCTGATCTGTCATTAAAAGATCAGATACAGGTCACATAGGGGCCAAAAAATTGGATTTGAGTCACTTCAGGCTGCAGTTGAACGTAGCTTTAGAGTCAATTTTAGAATTCTTTGATTTACTTTTAAGTGTTTGCACGGCCCAGCGTCCTCCTACCTCACAGACCTGATCCTCCCTTATGCCTCGTCTCGCACTCTCAGGTCAGCAGACCAGCTCCAGCTCACTGTCCCAAAGACTAAACTTGAGCTTCATGAGGCCTGTGTGTTTCCTGTTGCTGCTCCTCGGTTCTGGAACCAGTCTCCATTAGAGATTCAACAGGCCGAGTCTGTACCTGTTTTTAAATCACTCCTAAAAACACCTTTTTTCACTGGCTTTTAACAAGTGACATGTACATTTGTTGTTGTTGAGTAGCTTGTTGTTTTCTATGTTTTTAGCAGTTGTATTGTGTTTGTGTTTGTGTTTTGTGTTGTCCTTGTTTATTCTGTGTTTGTGTGCAGCACTTTGACCAGCTGTAAAGTTTTTTAAAGTGCTTTATAACTAAAGTTGGTCTGGTATGGTAACAGGGGCACTTCAGGGGCCAATCAGATTAGAGGTGGGGCCAGGACCCATGTGGCCCCTCCCCTAGAACCGCCCCTGGAGCCTGGCGGGGGAGCACTGTGCACACTCTAAGGAGAAGACGGAGAAGAAGGAGAAAGACCCTCCGGTCGGGGATGACGTCACAGAGGAGAACAGTCTAAACCTGCATAAACATGTGAATGAAACAAAACACAACTCCAGGTCTGTTTGTGGCAACAGCATAATATGGACTCTTTGAGGACAAGAAAAGCTAAATAAAACACCAGGATCATGTAGCGCAGGTTAATACAAACATCAGAAGGTTAGAATGGCAAACCTGACAACAGTTAGAGAGAGAGAGAGGCGACGGGTTTTCAACAGAGAGTGAATTGGAGTCGATGGAGCTGCAGTATGTCCATGCTCACCTCCCTTTTGGAACACGATGACTTGCAGGTTTACTATGTCCATCTGTATATACACTCGTATCAACGTGCAGTATCACAGTGGCAGAAAGGACGAAGTGTGCAGGACTAAAACATCTTCCTCACTCCTGGTTTGAAAAGGTTCAGGACCTACACTCTTCATCGTTTTGTTTGTCTATTGTCCTGCTTTGTGTTTTATGATATTTTCAAACATATCGTCCATTTCCTCTCATTTGTCTTTAGTCTAGTAGATCTGGATTTCTAGAGTGTTCATGTCTCCACAAACAGATTCTTTCACAGGAAGTGCCCCAGGTTCATTTCTACAGAACACACCCCTATAAACATACTTGGAAATCCTGTGTCAAGATTTCATTTCAGTTCAAAGTCATGATGAATAAGGTTGTGAAAGTATTTCTGATCATTTCTACTGTAGAATTCTGCAGAGGCTATTTGGAGTCCACACAGAAAACTACTGCTAACCAGTTTAACCCTTAGATGCATAAGTGGGGTCAAAAATGAGCCCAAGGGTTGTTATTCTTCAGTATCTTGGAAATTAAAAGTATTTTTATTTTCATATTCTGGGTATTCCTCATAAAACACGTTTGTGACCTGAGGACATAGCATTTTAATTTTTTTTTATTTTTCATACTTTTTAAGGAACTGTAGCTTTTGTATCACTACCCCACTCTTCCATAAGTGGGGTCAAAATGACTACAGACATTTCCTAAGGAATCTCAAGGGTTAGACCTAAAAACGTTTGATTCTTATCAACTGTGAGTGTCAGTTTACATTTACTGTGGCACTTACACGTCTGATGGCAGCAGTCTCACCACCCAGGAGCTCATTTTTACACAGAAACATACTACATGTAAGTATTATCTTCATTTATCAACTTCATTTCCACATTCATGACTTTTCTGTGAAAGAGTATTAGTATTATTGTCATCAAATGTTGTTATCATACTACAGAGTAATTTTAGTACTGTCATGTAGCTCCTGAGCTACAGGTTGGAGTCCCCTGATGTACATTATGAAGAGGAGGGGGCCGAGAACTGAACCAACCACTTGCTAAAAGCATGGTTAGCATTTTGGAAAAACATGCGTTGGCAGCTTTTATGGTAGCCACAATCCAAAGACAATTCATCAGGAACTGATTCAACAACATCTTGCTAACCAGCACCATCAAATGTTTGTGTGTGAAGTTTGTTTTTCATATCATGGATCGCAGTAAATGCACTCAGTGGATCAGCCTTAGAAGACAAAAGTATGAACTTATCATTTACTGTCCTTTTGTAACCATGCAGGCTGTAGTTTTGCAGAGATGCTGAGGTGGAGGTTTCTTCGTTGAAGAACTCTGACCAGCTGTCCAGTCTTCATCATTTTGTTGTTTCTTTGCATGTTGTCTGCTTTCAATAGTATATTGTTGCATTACACCATCTGAAAATCAATATATTCATTACAACAGTGAAATAATGTGCAGTATTCAGTGTGTAAATATACAAGAACTGAGACCCAATGTTTTTCTAATTTCATTGAAGTTTAGCCTCAAACAGAGATTTCTTACTGATGATATTACACACACACACACACACACACACAGAGTCGGCGTCAGAGCACGTCTACTGGAGGGGCGTGGGTCACCATCGGGGGGGCACTGCCATTTGAGAAATATTTTAACGTGGTGGAGTCATACACAGCAGAAATCAACTCTCAAACACGTTTTTCTTTAACAGTATAAGGCTAATTATGTGTTGTTGTTATTATTATCATTATTATGAATATTATTATTATTAGCTGCAATAGGGGTTGAGGGGTAGCTGCAATAAGTCCTGCCACTGGTTGTAAACATTAAACAACAGCCTCTCGTCAAAAACACCCTGTACATCGGGCAGCACCAGGGCTGTAGTGGGCGTGGTATGCGAGGGCTCGCCGTCCACACACTTCTCCTGATGTGAGATATAAAAAAATTAAAAATTAAAACATTGTGGTATTATTTGGGGGGGCACCAAGGTCAAAATTATAAATATATATTATGAATATTTTGGTTACTAGTGGCTGAACTATATCAGAGCACAATGAACAGCCACGCGAAAACTTTACGCAACAACACAACGTAACACGCCGCTCACACCCAGACCAACAATGTCAATAAAACTACAATAAGATAAGAGGCTCTGGTCACAACATGAACACAGAAGCCGCTCCTACAGCACACGACAGAACAACCAGAGCAGGTCCATCACACCAACCAGCTCATTTAACTATTAACACTATTTACCTGTGAGGCTCCATGTTCAGATTTGCCCCAAACTAATGAAAACAAGCATCTTACCTTCTCCAGAGACTGAAGCAAAGTGTTTCCTCGATCCACTGTCCCACTGGTTCTGTCTCCAAAAGTCTATTGTCCAATATGAAGAAATGAAACTGGTCCAAATCCTGGCCCAGTCAGATCCGTGACGCGAGGTCCGGGAGCCAAATGCACGAGCTGGTTGTAAAACTAAAACTTAATCCCGCTTGCTACTTAAATCTGAATGTTACACCAGTTCATATTAGCACTAGCAGTGGTAGCGACAGCCCCGGGTCCTGTGTGGAGGTTTATGCTAAAGTAGCAGCTGCCGCTAATCATGAAGCTGTTACGAGTTGACGCAGCAGGTTGACGTGATGTGAGTGACAGAACAGTTGTCCAATCACACTACACTAAATAAACAGAGACTGTGATATCATTGGTCTGGACGCTAAAGTTTGTGCCCTCAGCCCGAAATGCGTCAATCAAAATCATTTTAAAATAGCAATAATAACGGCCTGTGCTGGAGGGTGGGGCACCAGTGGACGCTAGGGCGGGCACGGCCCTCAAATGCCTCACCTTGCCGCCGACACTGTCTGCTTTCGATAGTATATTGTTTCATTACACCCCCATTACACTGCATTAAAGTATTCAGTGTGTAAATATACATGAACTGAGACCCAGAGTTTCCAATTTCATTGACGTTTAGCCTCAAACAGAGACTGATGATCTTACTGATGATATTATGCACACACACACACACACACACACACTTCATACCTGAGACTCTTCCCTGGATGTCTGACACTGTGATGGTGACTGGATTCTGTTCAGGGAGGTTGCTGTGGTCTTCTCTCTGATCCACCTGCCACTGTGCATCAGTGTTATGTGATGCCTCCCTCTCCCATATGCCTTTCCAGTACCTCTCAGTCTCCAGCCTTGGTGGGTCTGCTCTGTGTGTTATTACCCTGTCACTGAGCGTACACTTTTGGCGGTTGTTTTGTCTGGCCTCGTTATCTCGTGTGTACCTCTTTAGATGGTTGGCCAAGGCTTGGAGCCTTTGTTTGGCAGTTTTGAGTGCTCCAGGTATGGGGATTTGGCTATACCTCTTGGGTACTTGCTTTTTCATTGCACCTTTCTGGGCCTCTGACAGTTGGCTCACTTCTCTCTGTGTCTCCTTCATTTTAGCCTCTAACCGTCTTTTCCATGGTGGGTATTGTATCTCATGGCTCCCATGGTTGCTGTTGTAGCCCAGCACCTCTAGGATCACTGCTGCTGAAGTGTATGTCTGCTCATTTGTTTTCAGTGATTGTTGTGGTAGGGATCGCTCTCAGTGCTGCATTCACATCTTCTAGGAGACTTTCAGATGGTACTTCACTTAGCCTCTGTAACTGGCATCAGGGTTGCCTTGTGTTCATTCGGGCCATGATCTTATCTTTCAGGTCAGTCGCTGCCTCGCTCAGCGTGATACTTATTGGGGCTCCGTACCCAATCTCTGGTTGGGGAGTTGGTGTTAACTCCCTTCTGACCGTCCTGGCTCCCTCTTGCAGTAGCATTTGTGTTGTACCTCATCAATCTTGAGTTGTGATAGCAGTTGCAGTTTGTGGATGTTGGAACACTGAGCTACTAGTTGTTTGGCCGTTAGCTTGGACTGTGGGTATCGTAAAAAACATTTCTCTCACATCTTGTTCAAGTAACCCCTCTGACTCAGGTTACTGTAGAAGTAGCATTCCAACAGAGCCTTGTTCTCGCATCTCGCCCATTTCCTCCGTGTTCCAGTAGCCTGGCCACATCTCTAACATGTACTACTTCATTTCTTACAAGGGCCTAAGTCCCCTTTAAATAACCGTGCTCAAAATAAACTATAAACACTGAAATATGAAAATCAATCAAACTAAATCCATACAACAGAAAAGAACTGAAACAGATTCTCCCCTCCACATGGTCTGGCCCAAAACCCCCCACTAGAGACTACAAATATGGCGGACCAAGGGCACGCTCCCTCTTTTGTCTCCAGACCATGTGGAGTAACTGGTAAGTGATGATAACCAAATGAATAGATAGAACCAAATCAAATATATTTTAAAGTAACTGTTGTGTATTGTGATTAACTTAACTAAACAAAGACTAAATAAAACAAACCCGGGACAGTAATATTGAGCTGTTTACTTGAATATGGATAAACTAGAGTGACCATATTCCCGTTTATGAAAACCCGGACACCTTACTGGGGGTGGGGGGTGGGGCCTCGACATTGAGCTACTCTCACCTCGCAACCTGTGCACATGGCCTCCCACTTGTCCCGACCGGGCCGGAAAACAGGGAATTTCTTATACAAGTCATCGTTAAATGTGCATTTG
The DNA here is from genome assembly GCF_026225935.1 of Boleophthalmus pectinirostris. Lineage (NCBI taxonomy): Eukaryota > Metazoa > Chordata > Actinopteri > Gobiiformes > Gobiidae > Boleophthalmus > Boleophthalmus pectinirostris. The sequence goes on from NW_026571175.1 coordinate 3,423,387, forward strand.
TGCTTCGGCATGTTGCAGACTGACCGACTGTTTGTGTCTGCTCGCTCCTTCTGAGTCACAGACGCTACGAGAACGGCTCAGTTTAATGGACCCAATGAACAGTACTGAAAACCCGGATATTTCCGTCACTTTAAAAAAAAACTCGGACGCCCAGGACAGGACACAAAAAATGGACATGTCTGGGGAAAAACGGACATTTGGTCACCCTACGATAAACAGATGTAAAATGAAATTAAATGTGAATAAACAGGGATAAAGGCCCTGTTTGTTTGTTTGTTTGTTTGTTTGTCCCTGTTACCATACCATACCAACTTTTTATAAAGCACTTTAAAAACTTTACAGCTGGTCAACGTGCTGTACACAAACACAGAAGAGACAAGGACAATCACAGTACAACACAACACACAATACAAACACAATACAATTACTAAAAAACAGACAACAATAAGATATTCAACAACAACAAATGTACATGTCACTTGTTAAAAGCCAGTGAAAAAAGGTGTTTTTTTTTTTTTTTTTTTTTTAACTGTCTCTGCTTGTATTTGCACTGTACTGAATGAATCATTTGTGTGTTGGTTGTTCCCTGTACTTGGCCCCTGAATGTAACATGTGGCCCCTTAATGGCCCCTGTTTCAGAAAAATCCTAGAACCGCCACTTCTCTGGTAGATCGTTTCCCCGCAGGACTTCTTATGTGTCCCTGTGGTCCTGTAACCCCTCAAACTGTTTCCCACTGGTGCTTTTCAGGGTGCACACTCACCACACACACCACATGCTCCTTACCTTCTGCTGTCTCCACGCTGCTCTCTGGTTCAGGGGCCAAACTGGAGCACTTCCTGGTCGGGCCCGGGGTTCTCTGTCTCTCTCAAGTCAAAGATTAGTCCTGATTTAGTCCTGGTATAGACCTGGTGTAGTCCTGGTGTAGTCCTGGTTTAGTTCTGGTGTAGTGCTGGTTTAGTCCTGGTTTAGTCCTGGTTTAGTCCTGGTTTAGTCCTGTTTCAGTTTAGTCCTGTTTCAAGTCCTGGCTCATTAATAACAGACATAGATCATTTGGATCGGTGGAGCTGCTACAGATGCAGTTTACTGTTTTGGCTGGTTCAGTCTCTGTTTGTCCAATCACGGGTCTGAACGTTGACTGCTTAAGGCCCTGGTGACACCAACTCCAAATCTGATTGGCTGAAGCAACAGTTTCATGGACATTTATTTTGTGTTCAAGTTCCTGCAGAACAGATTATGAAGGGCTCTGACGTCTTTGACTTTGACTCTGCCTGGCAACAAGTGACGGCTGAAATGTGATTGGTCTTTAATATGAAAATACATGTGTGGGAAGCAGCAAAGCAATGAAAGGAAGAAGACAGATCATTTGGAATTATTTAATAATAATATAATTAACATCAGTCTGTGATTCAGATATTTGTTTAGGCCAGCAGAGAAGGACTTCGCAGGACCTGGACCACTGATATAAACATATGGGAGGTTATTTAAGTATTTTTTATTATGGTGGTTTACAGTTTGCTTTATGTTCATGAGTACAGTGTTAAACCTTAAAAACTCCAAGTAAAGTGAATTGATTAGGCCAGGAGGAGGGGCTAAGGGGTAAGGGGGAGCTCTTCTCGTTCTGTTGTCTGTCCTTGGTCTGACTGTGGGTGCTGGCTTACTGTGTGACTTCTGCTCTAAATACTTCTTTTTATTTTTTTTGGACTGCTTCTTCTCACTTCTGTCTGAACCTGTGACAGAAAACACTCTGTTCCACCCTGTGATGTCATGTGGAATACAGGAAGTGCTCCATTGTGTTTTTAAACTCCAGACACCTTGACTAGAATCATTTGGATACATTCAGCCCTGGAACTGTCAATCTCTACTGAACTAAAGGTAAAAGGAGCTGATAAACATGAAAACTACCATTTCATGACATCACAAGGTGAAACAGAGCATTTTGAGCTTTGGGGATGCAGACAGGCTGGACACTCAAACATGTGTGAATGAAACAATCCAAAAAGTCCACATCTGTTTATCAGGAGGTAACATTTTAACATGGTTTAAGATCACAAGAGTTAATTTAGCGTAACACAGGACTTTTAAATCAAGATATGAACATTAATAACAGACCAATCAGGTGTGTCATCACCATAGAATATTGAAGAATATTGATGTAACACTTATTACAAGAAGTAGATAAGAACAAATGAGACAAAACCACAGGAGATTAGTGAAGTGTGCACCATAACTGTTTATATGAAACATATGACATCATTGATTTGGTATCAGATTATAAACTTATATAGAATCAAGTTGGTGCATTATTTAGGGTTAAGTGGGACTTTTTTCTTAAGGATCAGCCAGACTTTGGTGACGACTGGTCCAGTGCTGATGTGAGGCAGCCCCACAAACACATCCACCTCCAGATATTTGCCGTTCCCAATGAAGACCTAAAGAAACAGAAGATTGAAGGAGGATCAGAGAGTGTCACCATTATTCAACCCCAAAGACGTGACTCTTGTCATTTGAGAGGACTTTAAATCAGGAGATTAACATGACAAGTTTGTGGAGCCACGTCCAAACAAATAATGACAAAGTTCAACATTTGTGGATCATAATTTGGAATATTTATTCTAATGTCAGTGAATCTCCCATAGAGTCATATAGAGCTGTTAAGAGATGATGTCACTTCCAAGAAACTTCACAGCTGATTTCAAGCTTTGTTTTTGTTTCTTAGTCATCAAAAATGTTTTCACATTTTTAAATGGCCAAAGTGCCTAAAAGTTTGCTTTGTAAGATTTAGTCTAGCCCCTCTCTGAGCCCACACTGGCTCCACTCTAGCAGCTCTCACTCTGATTGGTCAGAACTGGTCACACGGTGCATGTTTCTGACATCACACATCATTGTTTTCAACCAACTGATGAACCAGGAAGTGACATGACACTGAACAACTCTATAGGAGCTTAAAGTCTAATCATGACTTTGTTTGCTGGGGTAGTACCTGTGCTAATTACACATGAGGGTGATAGTTCTAATCTTTAGGATTCTTATTGTCAAAACATCATCTGAATATTGTCTTTGGGTTAATAAAAAATAAAACAATTGTAGGAACTGACCTCGATGAAGTAGTTATATCCAGTACAACTTGTTTCTTGTAGGATAAGGCTCTGAAAATCTTATAATTCTCTCCTGTGAGCTTCTCCACTTCACTCTTCACCTGAACAACAGCACAAGATTCACTCATAATACAGAAGGTCATTTTTTATGACACTTACTTGTCTCCATGGATAAGTTAGTTTACCTGAAATGTTCCACAGTATTGCATTAAACATCTATATGACACATTTTCTCTGTTATAATAATATTTCCTCATGAAAACATCCTCAGAGTTGTGTTTTCTTTTTTTTTTTTTTTACACATGTTTAACACAAATCATATTTGTGTGAATTTTTCTCAAACAGAAAACTCTGTTCCACCTTGTGATGCCTCTGATAATACAGGAAGTGCTCCACTGTGTTTTCCACAACTTCACTAGAATCATTTGGATGATTTCAGTCGTGGAATTGTCGATCTCTACTGAACTAAAAGTAAAAGGAGCTGTTCACTTGAAAACTACTACTTCATGACATCACAAGGTGGAACAGAGCATTTTGAGCTTTGGAGATGTAGACGATGAGGTAACATTATAACATGTGTAAAAACTCAAGAATCCATTTTCTGTAATACAGGACCTTTTTATAGGCCCCTCTCCACAGATCTGACCTGGTGCTTTTCTGTTTAGAAGAGTTCAATTCTTGCCTCACTACAGACACATTGTATAAGCAGCTCTTGAGGTCAAAATAATTCCACTGTGTACTGTCTGCATCCCATTATAAAGTGTTTTATTGTCAGAGAATCAGGAAGTGTGCTGTTTATTTGCCTAGTCCTTCAGGCATTATTTATAAGGCTTATAAAGTCATCATGGTGAATCATTAGGATGTTCAGAATGCATCAGGTCAGTGAGGAGTAACTTTGGACCAGTTGGTAAAGTGTTTGTCCACTGTTCTGAACATTGGGAGTTTGAATCCTGCTCTCAGGAAGCTGTCGTTGTGTCCTTGGGCAAGACACTTAACCTACCTTGCCCTCTGTGTCTATGTACACTGGTGTATGAATGTGTGAGTGGTTCTTTGATGTAAAGATCTATGAGAGCTTTGAAGGAGGAAAAGTGATGTATTATTAAACAATATAGTTCTGTTTTGGATTTGAAGACAATCAGGCACACGACTCATGAAACACACTTCAGAGTGAACCAACAGCAACAGCAAAAAAATGAAATAAATGCAACTAAAAATATATATATAATTTAAATATAATGTGAAGTAAATAAACGTACACAATATGATGTATTCTTAGTAAAATACTAACCAAACAGAGGACATGACATTAGAACACAACTTGGATGAGCTGGATGCCCTGCCACACCCAGAATAGACCAAGGCAAGGCTTTGAGAAACACAAGTTACAAGCCACATCTGTGGAGAGGTGATCCCACTCAAGATAAGAATACATGTTTTTCATTAAAAAAAAAAAAAAAAATAAAAAAAAACATAAACAAGCATTGCTCACCAGAAAAGTTCCAGAGTGTAGCTTTAAGTGTGTGATACTTACAGAGTCACAGATGGTCTGCATCTCTGCGTCTGCAGGTTGGGGATCTCCGATTTCTCCAGTTTGGTCAGACTCCATGTCTCTGATTTGTTCGCAGTATCAGGACTGTAGCTGCGTTCTGTCTGCACGCTGTTTTAAGGTGGTGGTGATCGATCAGTGGGGGCGTATCGACAGTGCACACCTTTTATCTGTAAGTCAGGTATCACATTTCAAGACTATTATAAAATGTCAAACTCTTGCCAAAACTTGCCAAACTCTCAAATAATGTCATATTGGTAAAGTTTCAAAGGTGTGGTTTGGAATTGGAAACCTCATAACTTTTCAAACTGTCACACTTGTTTTGTTTTGAGCATTAGCTGTTTGTTTACTGATAATGAACTTGTCACATGTCACCACTTTAGGAGTGGCTTTCTACAAGGACCTACTGTGTTTGTTCAAAGCAGACCTGCAGTCGGGAGAATGCGTTGTCTGGCCAGGTTTCTGTTTTTTTTGTTGGCTGAAGGGTGTGTATGCAGCGGTGAGGAACAGGGAGAGATGGTCTGACTGGCCCAGGCGGGGAGGGGTATGGCTCTGTATGCACACTTGATGTTAGAATATACCTGGTCCAGAGAGTTCTCCCCTCTTGTTGGGCATTTAACATGTTGGTGGAATTTTGGCAAAACAGTTTTGAGATTTGCATTATGAACATCCCCTGCAATGATGTGAACACCGTTTGGATAGGCATGCTGATGATTGTTAATGGTGTTTAGTAGAACAGAGAGAGCTGTTTTAACATTAGCGTCCGGTGAAATATAGACTGCAGTAATAATAACAGCTGCTAGTTTTCTAGGCAGAAAGAAGAGTCTGCATCTCACCGACATGAACTGTAGGTCAGGAGAACAGTGTCTGTCCAATACAGTGCTGTTGTTACTCCAAGTTACTCCAACCTTCAGAGCCCCCCTCCTCTTGTTTTTCTCAGTCTCTGAACAGTCTCTGTTCCTGTCTCATCTGTGTAGGGTGTGTCCTGCTAGCTGCACCAAAGCGTCGGGGATTTGTACATGAAACCGTGTTTCTGTGATGATAAGAGTGCAGCTGTCTCAAATGTAGCAGTTACCAGCCAGCTGTAATTCCACATCATCTGTTTTGTGTACCATGGGTCTGGTGTTTGACAGATAGAGGCTTGGCAGAGGAGGTTTTAGGGGTTGTTTCTTTAGCTTAGACAACAAGTTAGCCCTGCAGCCCCGTTTCTGCTTCCTCTCGTGTCGCTGTCTACGTCACTTGCCAGACCCAATCACAATCCACGGAGATCCCGCTGGTCTCACTGTCTCGTCCCATATGTTGTGAAGGTGATGAAAGTCACTACAGATGATCATCTTCTATTGGAAACCGATGTCCAGTAAGTCCATACGGTTGTAGTGAATACTAAAGTCCATTTTTCGTGCAAGACGCGAAAACATACAGAAAACAACAGAAAAAAGGTGCAGAGATACAGAGAGCTGTAAGCCGCTGCGTCTTTGCGCTCCACCATTCAAATTAGGTTAGGCCTAGTGTTAGAGTTTGGGCTAGAGGTTTACACTTGTGGTAGGGGTTTACAGATGCGTGCGCTGGGCGAGGGCCATTCGAAGCTTTAATTTGTAGTTTTATTCTTGTTTTCTTATGTTTTCCTTTGTCCTAATGTTGACCTGATTTTCCTAAATTGCTGACATATTTTCACAAATGATTCCAAGGAAACTCAAGTCAGAACAGATTTCTAGATAAGTATCACTCATTATTCTGCGTAATTTGATGTTAATTTTTCTTTCCCACCATTTTTTGTCGTGGGTGTTTCACAGTTTAATGTCAGCCAAACTATAAATTTAAAAGAATTAGTTGAAGCTGAAGTTGAAATATGAGATGATTAAGTGTGGTGAAGAGGAATGGACTTTAAAAACACAGAGGAGCACTTCGGGATGACCAGCAGATAACGTGTTTCTACTGTCCACATTTTTATAGGCTAAAATATAAAATGAGAGGTAGACAAAATATAAGTTTTTGGTACTTTGTTCATTATTTTACATTTTGTTAAACATAAATTTGCTCTGAAACAATATAATAGTATAACATTTGAATAATGTGTTCAAAATGACAACACAACTCGCCTTAAATCTCCTGCACAGGCCGATATTTTCGAAAGAATCCACACAAAGTTGTATTTAAAGGCCCAGTACACTATTTTCTGATCTTTTCTAATGTAGTTTCCTCATCACAAACACACTAAATGCCTAGTTTTGCCTGTTTTGCTAAATAAACCACACAAAGGAATTTCCTGGTTTCAGTGGTTTTTTTTTTTTTTTTAAGTTTTTTAAGTTATTATCAAGTCCCTCTTTACTTCAGACTGCTAGAGTGAATCTGGAGTCAGGCTCTATGTTATGAATAGGATTTATTTGACAAGGCTCACAGCAGCAGGTACAGAGAGAGGAGCCACAAGATCCTAATGTAAGTCAGTTGGAGCCAGAGTCAGAAGGAGCCAGAAGAGCCTCCTGGAGAACTTCCTATTTGACACACGGTGGCTAGAGCGTTAGCTATGTCCACCATAGAACGTCCATATATACAGTCTATGGTTAAACCATTAGAAACACACACACCTGATACAATTCCACACTTAGCTTTCCTACAATATCTTGGCACAAAATACAGACTAATGCCACAACAAACAACAAATTTAGCAGAGCAGGTAGACGACTGCCAGTACACGCTGGGACATCTTGCCTTTCTAATTCTGCTAATAATTTGAGTAAAAACAATATATCTGTTCACATGGGAAAAGCATATGATATGTTTTTTGACCTTCGACCTTCTCCACGTCACCGCGGGGTCATTGGTGAATGACGGGTCTGCACCTTCTCGTCGGGGTCGCTCCCTGACCTCCCTTCATTTTAGCAGTGATAAATATGGCCCAGGTCTTGGGCATGAGTTACTGGGATACTGCTGTTCATGTTGGAGGCGACCGAGAGGACGAAGCTGCACCACGTCCTCTCGCCCATGTGCTCATCATAGTGAATGCAATAGGCCCTACTCCCTGTTGATTAGATTATGGACCAGTGGATGGAAGATGTGGAATGTAGAAAGCCACTCAAGTGGTGACATGTGACAAGTTCATTATCAGTAAACAAACAGCTGATGCTCAAAACAAAACAAGTGTGACAGTTTGAAAAGTAATGAGGTTTCCAATTCCAAACCACACCTTTGAAACTTTACCAATACGACATTATTTGAGAGTTTTGGAGCAAGTTTAGGCAAGAGTTTGACATTTTATAATAGTCTTGAAATGTGATACCTGACTTACAGATAAAAGGTGTGCACTGTCGATACGCCCCCACTGATCGATCACCACCACCTTAAAACAGCGTGCAGACAGAACGCAGCTACAGTCCTGATACTGCGAACAAATCAGAGACATGGAGTCTGACAAAAAGTGTGGAGGCATCGAAGGTCCCCAACCTGCAGACGCAGAGATGCAGACCATCTGTGACTCTGTAAGTATCACACACTTAAAGCTACACTCTGGAACTTTTCTGCTGAGCAATGTTTTTTTTTTTTTTTTTTTTTTTTTTTTTTTTTTATGAAAAACATGTATTCTTATCTTGAGTGGGATCACCTCTCCACAGATGTGGCTTGTAACTTGTGTTTCTCAAAGCCTTGCCTTGGTCTATTCTGGGTGTGGCAGGGCATCCAGCTCATCCAAGTTGTGTTCTAATGTCATGTCCTCTGTTTGGTTAGTATTTACTAAGAATACATCATATTGTGTACGTTTATTTACTTCACATTATATTCAAATTATGAATATATTTAGTTGCAATTATATATTATTTTTTGTTGTCCACACAAGGAGATTTTTTTTATTTTATTTTTTGCTGTTGCTGTTGGTTCACTCTGAAGTGTGTTTCATGAGTCGTGTGCTTGGATTAGAAAGAACCCACGACCAAAACTAGGCACGAAGCTTTGAGAAACACCTTTGGTCTTGGGCGTGACCCGCTCACCTCCATGGAGAAAAATACATGTAATGTCATACTGTGGAACATTCACAGTAAAGGGCGCTGTACCTGATTGTCTTCAAATCCAAAACAGAACTATATATTTTTTTATAATACATCACTTTTCCTCCTTCAAAGCTCTCAAAGTGCTTTACAACAAGGAACCACTCACCCATTCATACACCAGTGTACATAGACACTGTGGGCAAGGTGGGTTAAGTGTCTTGCCCAAGGACACAACGGCAGCTTCCTGAGAGCAGGATTCAAACTCCCAATGTTCAGAACAGTGGACAAACACTTTACCAACTGTCCAAAGTTACTCCTCACTGACCTGATGCATTCTGAACATCCTAATGATTCACCATGATGACTTTATAAGTGATTATAAATAATACCTCAAGGACTAGCAATATAACAGCACACTTCCTGATTCTCTGATAATAAAACACTTTATAATGGGATGCAGACAGTACACAGTGGAATTATTTTGACCTCAAGAGTTGCTTATACAATGTGTCTGTAGTGAGGCAAGAATTGAACTCTTCTAAACAGAAAAGCACCAGGTCAGATCTGTGGAGAGGGGCCTATAAAAAGGTTCCTGTATTACAGAAAATGGATTCTTGAGTTTTTACACATGTTATAATGTTACCTCATCGTCTACATCTCCAAAGCTCAAAATGCTCTGTTCCACCTTGTGATGTCATGAAGTAGTAGTTTTCAAGTGAACAGTCCTTTTACTTTTAGTTCAGTTAGAGATCGACAATTCCACGACTGAAATCATCCAAATGATTCTAGTGAAGTTGTGGAAAACACAGTGGAGCACTTCCTGTATTATCAGAGGCATCACAAGGTGGAACAGAGTTTTCTGTTTGAGAGAAGAATTCACACAAATATGTCTTATTTGTTGTTAAACATGTGTAAAAAAAAAAAAAAGAAAACACAACTCTGAGGATGTTTTCATGAGGAAATATTATTATAAAAGAGAAAATGTGTCATATAGATGTTTAATGCAATACTGTGGAACATTTTCAGGCAAACTAACTTATCCATGGAGACAAGCAAAGTGTCATAAAAAATGACCTTCTGTATTATGAGTGAATCTTGTGTTGTTGTTCAGGTGAAGAGTGAAGTGGAGAAGCTCACAGGAGAGAAATATGAGACTTTCAGAGCCTTATCAGACACGATAGAAGTTGTAAATGGAACCAGCTTTATCGAGGTCAGTTCCTATAATAGTTTTATTTTTTATGAACCCAAAGACAATATTCAGATGATGTTTTGACAATAAGAATTCCTAAAGATTAGAACTATCACCCTCATGTGTAATTAGCACAGGTACTACCCCAGCAAACAAAGTCATGATTAGACTTTAAGCTCCTATAGAGTTGTTCAGTGTCATGTCACTTCCTGGTTCATCAGTTGGTTTGAAAACAATGATGTTTACAATTTCCTCTCTTTTTTAAGCGACAGCACGTGTCACGTTAAAAACACATTTCAGTTGTTTAAAGCCAAAATGTTATAAGCACAGATCTATGGTTATAACATGAAAGTATAATAAGAATTGGAAGATGAGCCAAATCCCCCAAAAATATATATATTTTTTCTGCATTATTTCCTCAACACGGACTAGCTCCTCCCACCTGTGTGATGTCAGAAACATGCACCGTGTGACCAGTTCTGACCAATCAGAGCAAGAGCTGCTAGAGTGGAGCCAGCGCGGGCTCAGAGAGGGGCTAGACTAAATCTTACAAAGCAAACTTTTAGACACTTTGACCGTTTAAAAATGTGAAAACATTTTCTCTTGTTCCATGAATAAGGAACAAAAACAAAGCTAGAAATCAGCTGTGAAGTTTCTGATTGGACCCTGAAGTGACATAATCTCTTAACAGCTCTATATGACTCAAATTATGATCCATAAATTGAAATTATTTGTTTGTTATTTGGCTCCACAAACTTGTCAGGTTAATCTCCTGATTTAAAGTCCTCTCAAATGACAAGAGTCACGTCTTTGGGGTTGAATAATGGTGACACTCTCTGATCCTCCTTCAATCTTCTGTTTCTTTAGGTCTTCACTGGGGGGGACAAATATCTGGAGGTGGAAGTGTTTTTGAAGCCTTGACGGCAACAGTGGAGCAGTCCTCACTAAAGTTTGGGAGATCATTAAGACAAAAGTCCCACCTAACCCTAAATAATGCACCAACTTGATTCTATATAAGTTTATAATCTGATACCAAATCAATGATGTCATATGTTTCATATAAACAGTTATGGTGCACACTTCACTAATCTCCTGTGGTTTTGTCTCATTTGTTCTTATCTACTTCTTGTAATAAGTGTTACATCAATATTCTTCAATATTCTATGGTGATGACACACCTGATTGGTCTGTTATTAATGTTCATATTCTTGATTTAAAAGTCCTGTGTTACGCTAAATTAACTCTTGTGACCTTAAACCATGTTAAAATGTTACCTCCTGATAAACAGATGTGGACTTTTTGGATTGTTTCATTCACACATGTTTGAGTGTCCAGCCTGTCTGCATCCCCAAAGCTCAAAATGCTCTGTTTCACCTTGTGATGTCATGAAATGGTAATTTTCATGTTATCAGCTCCTTTTACCTTTAGTTCAGTAGAGTTACATTCCAGGGCTGAATGTATCCAAATGATTCTAGTCAAGGTGTCTGGAGTTTAAAAACACAATGGAGCACTTCCTGTATTCCACAT
>NW_026571175.1:3435652-3468095 GCF_026225935.1 Boleophthalmus pectinirostris
ACATCTGTTTATCGTAGGGTGACCAAATGTCCGTTTTTCCCCAGACATGTCCATTTTTTGTGTCCTGTCCTGGGCGTCCGAGTTTTTTTTTAAAGTGACGGAAATATCCGGGTTTTCAGTACTGTTCATTGGGTCCATTAAACTGAGCCGTTCTCGTAGCGTCTGTGACTCAGAAGGAGCGAGCAGACACAAACAGTCGGTCAGTCTGCAACATGCCGAAGCACAAATGCACATTTAACGATGACTTGTATAAGAAATTCCCTGTTTTCCGGCCCGGTCGGGACAAGTGGGAGGCCATGTGCACAGGTTGCGAGGTGAGAGTAGCTCAATGTCGAGGCCCCACCCCCAGTAAGGTGTCCGGGTTTTCATAAACGGGAATATGGTCACTCTAGTTTATCCATATTCAAGTAAACAGCTCAATATTACTGTCCCGGGTTTGTTTTATTTAGTCTTTGTTTAGTTAAGTTAATCACAATACACAACAGTTACTTTAAATATATTTTATTTGGTTCTATCTATTCATTTGGTTATCATCACTTACCAGTTACTCCACATGGTCTGGAGACAAAAGAGGGAGCGTGCCCTTGGTCCGCCATATTTGTAGTCTCTAGTGGGGGGTTTTGGGCCAGACCATGTGGAGGGGAGAATCTGTTTCAGTTCTTTTCTGTTGTATGGATTTAGTTTGATTGATTTTCATATTTCAGTGTTTATAGTTTATTTTGAGCACGGTTATTTAAAGGGGACTTAGGCCCTTGTAAGAAATGAAGTAGTACATGTTAGAGATGTGGCCAGGCTACTGGAACACGGAGGAAATGGGCGAGATGCGAGAACAAGGCTCTGTTGGAATGCTACTTCTACAGTAACCTGAGTCAGAGGGGTTACTTGAACAAGATGTGAGAGAAATGTTTTTTACGATACCCACAGTCCAAGCTAACGGCCAAACAACTAGTAGCTCAGTGTTCCAACATCCACAAACTGCAACTGCTATCACAACTCAAGATTGATGAGGTACAACACAAATGCTACTGCAAGAGGGAGCCAGGACGGTCAGAAGGGAGTTAACACCAACTCCCCAACCAGAGATTGGGTACGGAGCCCCAATAAGTATCACGCTGAGCGAGGCAGCGACTGACCTGAAAGATAAGATCATGGCCCGAATGAACACAAGGCAACCCCGATGCCAGTTACAGAGGCTATGTGAAGTACCATCTGAAAGTCTCCTAGAAGATGTGAATGCAGCACTGAGAGCGATCCCTACCACAACAATCACTGAAACAAATGAGCAGACATACACTTCAGCAGCAGTGATCCTAGAGGTGCTGGGCTACAACAGCAACCATGGGAGCCATGAGATACAATACCCACCATGGAAAAGACGGTTAGAGGCTAAAATGAAGGAGACACAGAGAGAAGTGAGCCAACTGTCAGAGGCCCAGAAAGGTGCAATGAAAAAGCAAGTACCCAAGAGGTATAGCCAAATCCCCATACCTGGAGCACTCAAAACTGCCAAACAAAGGCTCCAAGCCTTGGCCAACCATCTAAAGAGGTACACACGAGATAACGAGGCCAGACAAAACAACCGGCAAAAGTGTACGCTCAGTGACAGGGTAATAACACCAGAGCAGACCCACCAAGGCTGGAGACTGAGAGGTACTGGAAAGGCATATGGGAGAGGGAGGCATCACATAACACTGATGCACAGTGGCAGGTGGATCAGAGAGAAGACCACAGCAACCTCCCTGAACAGAATCCAGTCACCATCACAGTGTCAGACATCCAGGAAAGAGTCTCAGGTATGAAGTGTGTGTGGGGGTGTGTGTGTGTGTGTGTGTGCATAATAACATCAGTAAGATCATCAGTCTCTGTTTGAGGCTAAACGTCAATGAAATTGGAAACTCTGGGTCTGAGTTCATGTATATTTACACACTGAATACTTTAATGCAGTGTAATGGGGGTGTAATGAAACAATATACTATCGAAAGCAGACAGTGTCGGCGGCAAGGTGAGGCATTTGAGGGCCGTGCCCGCCCTAGCGTCCACTGGTGCCCCACCCTCCAGCACAGGCCGTTATTATTGCTATTTTAAAATGATTTTGATTGACGCATTTCGGGCTGAGGGCACAAACTTTAGCGTCCAGACCAATGATATCACAGTCTCTGTTTATTTAGTGTAGTGTGATTGGACAAGCTGTTCTGTCACTCACATCACGTCAACCTGCTGCGTCAACTCGTAACAGCTTCATGATTAGCGGCAGCTGCTACTTTAGCATAAACCTCCACACAGGACCCGGGGCTGTCGCTACCACTGCTAGTGCTAATATGGACTGGTGTAACATTCAGATTTAAGTAGCAAGCGGGATTAAGTTTTAGTTTTACAACCAGCTCGTGCATTTGGCTCCCGGACCTCGCGTCACGGATCTGACTGGGCCAGGATTTGGACCAGTTTCATTTCTTCATATTGGACAATAGACTTTTGGAGACAGAACCAGTGGGACAGTGGATCGAGGAAACACTTTGCTTCAGTCTCTGGAGAAGGTAAGAGGCTTGTTTTCATTAGTTTGGGGCAAATCTGAACATGGAGCCTCACAGGTAAATAGTGTTAATAGTTAAATAGTGCGAAAATGAGCTGGTTGGTGTGATGGACCTGCTCTGGTTGTTCTGTCGTGTGCTGTAGGAGCGGCATCTGTGTTCATGTTGTGACCAGAGCCTCTTATCTTATTGACGTTGTTGGTGTGGGTGTGAGCGGCGTGTTACGTTGTGTTGTTGCGTAAAGTTTTCGCGTGGCTGTTCATTGTGCTCTGATATAGTTCAGCCACTAGTAACCAAAATATTCATAATATATATTTATAATTTTGACCTTGGTGCCCCCCCAAATAATACCACAATTTTTAAATTTTTTTATATCTCACATCAGGAGAAGTGTGTGGACGGCGAGTCCTCGCATACCACGCCCACTACAGCCCTGGTGCTGCCCGATGTACAGGGTGTTTTTGACGAGAGGCTGTTGTTTAATGTTTACAACCAGTGGCAGGACTTATTGCAGCTACCCCTCAACCCCTATTGCAGCTAATAATAATAATATTCATAATAATGATAATAATAACAACAACACATAATTAGCCTTATACTGTTAAAGAAAAACGTGTTTGAGAGTTGATTTCTGCTGTGTATGACTCCACCACGTTAAAATATTTCTCAAATGGCAGTGCCCCCCCGATGGTGACCCACGCCCCTCCAGTAGACGTGCTCTGACGCCGACTCTGTGTGTGTGTGTGTGTGTATGTGCATAATATCATCAGTAAGAAATCTCTGTTTGAGGCTAAACTTCAATGAAATTAGAAACATTGGGTCTCAGTTCTTGTATATTTACACACTGAATACTGCACATTATTTCACTGTTGTAATGAATATATTGATTTTCAGATGGTGTAATGCAACAATATACTATTGAAAGCAGACAACATGCAAAGAAACAACAAAATGATGAAGACTGGACAGCTGGTCAGAGTTCTTCAATGAAGAAACCTCCACCTCAGCATCTCTGCAAAACTACAGCCTGCATGGTTACAAAAGGACAGTAAATGATAAGTTCATACTTTTGTCTTCTAAGGCTGATCCACTGAGTGCATTTACTGCGATCCATGATATGAAAAACAAACTTCACACACAAACATTTGATGGTGCTGGTTAGCAAGATGTTGTTGAATCAGTTCCTGATGAATTGTCTTTGGATTGTGGCTACCATAAAAGCTGCCAACGCATGTTTTTCCAAAATGCTAACCATGCTTTTAGCAAGTGGTTGGTTCAGTTCTCGGCCCCCTCCTCTTCATAATGTACATCAGGGGACTCCAACCTGTAGCTCAGGAGCTACATGACAGTACTAAAATTACTCTGTAGTATGATAACAACATTTGATGACAATAATACTAATACTCTTTCACAGAAAAGTCATGAATGTGGAAATGAAGTTGATAAATGAAGATAATACTTACATGTAGTATGTTTCTGTGTAAAAATGAGCTCCTGGGTGGTGAGACTGCTGCCATCAGACGTGTAAGTGCCACAGTAAATGTAAACTGACACTCACAGTTGATAAGAATCAAACGTTTTTAGGTCTAACCCTTGAGATTCCTTAGGAAATGTCTGTAGTCATTTTGACCCCACTTATGGAAGAGTGGGGTAGTGATACAAAAGCTACAGTTCCTTAAAAAGTATGAAAAATTAAAAAAAAATTAAATGCTATGTCCTCAGGTCACAAACGTGTTTTATGAGGAATACCCAGAATATGAAAATAAAAATACTTTTAATTTCCAAGATACTGAAGAATAACAACCCTTGGGCTCATTTTTGACCCCACTTATGCATCTAAGGGTTAAACTGGTTAGCAGTAGTTTTCTGTGTGGACTCCAAATAGCCTCTGCAGAATTCTACAGTAGAAATGATCAGAAATACTTTCACAACCTTATTCATCATGACTTTGAACTGAAATGAAATCTTGACACAGGATTTCCAAGTATGTTTATAGGGGTGTGTTCTGTAGAAATGAACCTGGGGCACTTCCTGTGAAAGAATCTGTTTGTGGAGACATGAACACTCTAGAAATCCAGATCTACTAGACTAAAGACAAATGAGAGGAAATGGACGATATGTTTGAAAATATCATAAAACACAAAGCAGGACAATAGACAAACAAAACGATGAAGAGTGTAGGTCCTGAACCTTTTCAAACCAGGAGTGAGGAAGATGTTTTAGTCCTGCACACTTCGTCCTTTCTGCCACTGTGATACTGCACGTTGATACGAGTGTATATACAGATGGACATAGTAAACCTGCAAGTCATCGTGTTCCAAAAGGGAGGTGAGCATGGACATACTGCAGCTCCATCGACTCCAATTCACTCTCTGTTGAAAACCCGTCGCCTCTCTCTCTCTCTAACTGTTGTCAGGTTTGCCATTCTAACCTTCTGATGTTTGTATTAACCTGCACTACATGATCCTGGTGTTTTATTTAGCTTTTCTTGTCCTTAAAGAGTCCATATTATGCTGTTGCCACAAACAGACCTGGAGTTGTGTTTTGTTTCATTCACATGTTTATGCAGGTTTAGACTGTTCTCCTCTGTGACGTCATCCCCGACCGGAGGGTCTTTCTCCTTCTTCTCCGTCTTCTCCTTAGAGTGTGCACAGTGCTCCCCCGCCAGGCTCCAGGGGCGGTTCTAGGGGAGGGGCCACATGGGTCCTGGCCCCACCTCTAATCTGATTGGCCCCTGAAGTGCCCCTGTTACCATACCAGACCAACTTTAGTTATAAAGCACTTTAAAAAACTTTACAGCTGGTCAAAGTGCTGCACACAAACACAGAATAAACAAGGACAACACAAAACACAAACACAAACACAACACACAATACAACTGCTAAAAACATAGAAAACAACAAGATACTCAACAACAACAAATGTACATGTCACTTGTTAAAAGCCAGTGAAAAAAGGTGTTTTTAGGAGTGATTTAAAAACAGGTACAGACTCGGCCTGTTGAATCTCTAATGGAGACTGGTTCCAGAACCGAGGAGCAGCAACAGGAAACACACAGGCCTCATGAAGCTCAAGTTTAGTCTTTGGGACAGTGAGCTGGAGCTGGTCTGCTGACCTGAGAGTGCGAGACGAGGCATAAGGGAGGATCAGGTCTGTGAGGTAGGAGGACGCTGGGCCGTGCAAACACTTAAAAGTAAATCAAAGAATTCTAAAATCGACTCTAAAGCTACGTTCACACTGCAGCCTGAAGTGACTCAAATCCAATTTTTTGTGATTTTATGTGACCTGTATCTGATCTTTTAATGTCAGTCTGAACGACACAGATCTGATTTTTTCAAATGTGACCCAGGACACTTGGATATGTGCTCCTGAAACTGATACATATCTGATCTTTTGACATGTGACTTCAGTCTGAACAGTCAAAGTGCATTCATCCACCTACACGTTATCAACAAGTGACAAATGTACACAAACCTTCTTCTCCTCATATGAAAATTGTTAATGAAGTGAAGCACATCACCACTCACCACTCTTGGCTCCATCTCCACATCCACACGTTCCTTTCAACAAAGTGTCCCACAAAACACCACGACCAAAAACCTCGTCCTTCTCCTTCTCAATCTCCTCCTTAAAACAAGTAAGTTGTTCATGTTCTGGCTCCGGTACGAGAGGAACTTTAAAATCTCCAGGTGCTCAATGCTCACGTCCATGTTTGGACAACTTCTGTAAACACAGAGACGCTCACTGTGGTTGACGTCATCGTGTCTCCAGTGCACATGTGGGACACTTTCGGACCGTTTACTGTTCACACTGGAGTCACATACAAGTCACATTTAATTGAAAATGTGAACGACCTCACAAAAACATCGGATTTCACAAAAAAATCTGAATTGAGCCCTGCTGTCTGAACGTAGACGAAAAGACACTGGGAACAAATGGAGAGAGGCTAAAATAGGTGAGATGCTCTCGTGTTTATAGGTTCTAGTTAAAAGTCGAGCCGCTGAGTTTTGGACCCGACTTTTAACTGTTCTGTCAATCAACTGATGAGAAGAACCGAAGAATTCAATGATCACTGATGTAATTCCACCCCCAAACTCTTGGCGGCAGTCGACCTATTGTCAATACAACTTAATGGGAGAAGAAACAGACTTGTAGATGGTGTTTTTTTTACTGTCTCTGCTTGTATTTGCACTGTACTGAATAAATCATTTGTGTGTTGGTTGTTCCCTGTACTTGGCCCCTGAATGTAACATGTGGCCCCTTAATGGCCCCTGTTTCAGAAAAATCCTAGAACCGCCACTTCTCTGGTAGATCATTTCCCTGCAGGACTTCTTATGTGTCCTGTGGTCCTGTAACCCCTCAAACTGTTTTCCCACTGGTGCTTTTCAGGGTGCACACTCACCACACACACCACATGCTCCTTACCTTCTGCTGTCTCCACGCTGCTCTCTGGTTCAGGGGCCAAACCGGAGCACTTCCTGATCGTGCCATAAATACTTCTTGGCATTTGTGTGTTTATTCTGTTTTCTTAAGTTCATCATTAATAAATGATAGACACATGGGAGGTTATTACAGTATTTTTATTATGGTGGTTTACAGTTTGCTTTATGTTCATGAGTACAGTGTTAAACCTGAAAAAACCCAGAGTGAAGTGAACTGATTAGATCAGGGGGAGGGGCTAAGGGGTAAGGGGGAGCTGGTTCTGTTGTCTGTTCTTGACCTTTTTTTTCTGGACTGCTTCTTCTCACTTCTGCCTGAACCTGTGACAGAAAACACTCTGTTCCACCCTGTGATGTCATGTGGAATACAGGAAGTGCTCCATTGTGTTTTTAAACTCCAGACACCTTGACTAGAATCATTTGGATACATTCAGCCCTGGAACTGTCAATCTCTACTGAACTAAAGGTAAAAGGAGCTGATAACATGAAAACTACCACTTCATGACATCACAAGGTGAAACAGAGCATTTTGAGCTTTGGGGATGCAGACAGGCTGGACACTCAAACATGTGTGAATGAAACAATCCAAAAAGTCCACATCTGTTTATCAGGAGGTAACATTTTAACATGGTTTAAGATCACAAGAGTTAATTTAGTGTAACACAGGACTTTTAAATCAAGATATGAACATTAATAACAGACCAATCAGGTGTGTCATCACCATAGAATATTGAAGAATATTGATGTAACACTTATTACAAGAAGTAGATAAGAACAAATGAGACAAAATCACAGGAGATTAGTGAAGTGTGCACCATAACTGTTTATATGAAACATATGACATCATTGATTTGGTATCAGATTATAAACTTATATAGAATCAAGTTGGTGCATTATTTAGAAGCTCAGACTCTTTCTTTCTTGATCTCCCTAACACCTTTGACGGTTGGACCCATGGCGACCCATGGCAGCACCATAAACACATCCACTTCCAGATATCTGTCCCCCCCAATGAAGACCTAAAGAAACAAAAGATTCAAGGAGGATCAAAGAGTGTCACCGTTATTCAGCCCTAAAGACGTGGCTCTTGTCATTTGAGAGGACTTTAAATCAGGAGATTAACATGACAAGTTTGTGGAGTTACACCCAAATGAATGATGAGAAGGTTCAACATTTGTGGATCATAATTTGAGTCATATAGAGATGATGTCACTTCAGGGTCCAATCAGAAACTTCACAGCTGATTTCTAGCTTTGTTTTTGTTCCTTATTCATCATAACAAGAGAAAATTTTTAAATGGCCAAATTGCCTAAAAGTTTGCTTTGTAAGATTTAGTCTAGCCCCTCTCTGAGCCCATACTGGCTCCAGTCTAGCAGCTCTTGGTCTGATTGGTCAGAACTGGTCACACAGTGCATGTTTCTGACATCACACAGGTGGGAGGAGCTAGTCTGTGTTGAGGAAATAATGCAGAAGAAAAAAATATTTTGGGGGGATTAGGCTCATCTTCCAATTCTTATTAATAGTCAGGGAGGCAAAGTCTCAAAAGCTCTAGAAAATGGGTTGAACCTGACATCGCCTGCCATACTTTTTATTTTGTGTTTTTTTGGTTTTTTTTTGTTAACTGTGTCCCTGAGGACCAATAATTGGAGGGTCTGCTCTTCCGGAAATATCGCGAAAAAAAAATTGTGGCCATTTTAGTGTAGGTAACCTTCATTTTGTGATAGAAAATTTTGAAAAATGTCCTCAAATCCTCAATGGATTGGGTAAGCTGTCTACAAATACATTCTAGATGCAAAGAACACATGTGGTGACAACATTCAGTGAAAAAAATATTCATAAAACACATTTCTACATGATTTTGGCTCAATTTAATGCCAAAAAATAAGGAATTTTTAAAGTTTTTTCCAATATTTTCATCTTTACCTCACTGGCAATTAACTATTCCCCCAAGTTTTGACATCAGCCAATATGCCATACTTTTCTTCAAACAGTATAGTCATTCCACAGAAAAAATATTTAAATCCAACCAAAATCAATGGATCTGTGATGATTTCATTACCATCAACAGACCCAGAACCTCAATAGAATGTGAGGCTCCTCTCAACATTCCATAAGACACACTGGATATTTAGCATGGTTGTTAATGTCCACATTATTAAACATCATGGCCTAGGCATCTTTTAAATAATAATAATAATAATAATAATAATAATAATAATAATAAATATAGCCACAAGCGGCAATGATCGGCCCTCGCTCGAGTTTATGCCACGCCCATGCCACACGCCGCACCCCGACCACGTTGAGCTCTGCACATGCCGTGCCCCACTAATGCACCTTACTCATTGGTCTAACTTCTAAATTAACACTAACCCCTAAACCTACGTGAACTCCTAACCCTAGCCCTAACCCGAACCTTACCCCTAACCTAACCCTAACCCCCGATCTTAACCGAACCCTACTATTTTTCTCAATTTCTGTATGTGTTGATTTTTTTTAATTTTTTTTAATCCAAGATGGTGGACTTCTGGTTTGGGAGAGAGCATGGTCACAATATACTTTATTGTTCCTATTCCCATGATGCATCTGTTTGGTCATCTAAATTTGGTTTGAGTACATCAAAGTTTTTGTTGGGACGTCCCCTTTGTGAAGACAGATTTTTGGCCAGTTGCCATGGCAACACGATGGGAGATGGAGTGTGGGCGTCATTCACTTTTTTCATTAAGACCAGGCCACGAATGTGTGTACCAAATTTTACATGCCTATGACAAAGTAAAATTTTATTGTTCCATACAACCTCCCTAGGGGGCACTATTGCGTCCAGTTTAGATTTTCTTATATAAATCTGTTCAGGGTCGGAGTGTCCACCAACAGTTAAAGTTTGAGTGAACTTGGCCAAAGTTTGTGTGAATGTTGCTCTGTCTGATCATTTCTGTGTCTTCTTTGACCGTCTGTTATTCCCAAACCACCGGCTGCTCCTACAGTTGTTTGAAGAAGACACATAAATGATAACACAGGTGCACTATTCATGGAAATGATAAATTCTGAAATTGCCTCATGTTCTAATGTTGATGATGTGTTGAACTCTGTGACTTTGAGTGTTTTGAATGTTCTGGATGCCATCGCCCCGATAAAGGTTAAAATGGTTAAAGAGGCAAAAAGCTCCATGGAGGAATGATGAGTCAGTCAGAGCACAGAAAAGGGAGTGCCGGAAGGCTGAGCGGAAATGGCACAAGTCAAACCTCCAGGTTCATTATGAGATTTACAGAGGAACAATGCATATGTACAACTACACTTTGAGTAAAACAAGAGAGAAGTATTTTTCGGACATTATTGGTAATTGCAGTAACAACTCTCGTGTCCTGTTTGCAACAGTGAACAGATTAACAAACCCTCCAGCTCCACTGCCACTAGAACTAATTTCCACATCTAAATGTAATGAGTTTGCTGTTTTCTTTAATGACAAAGTTCAGGGCATCAAAAAATGCCATCAATTCCACAACACAAATAACAAGCATGCAGCCACAGAGACACTTAGAGCTGAATCACTTTGCACTTTGTTTTAGAGATCGTTACCAGTCTGAGTTCATCTACTTGCTGCCTGGACATGTTACCCACTAGATTTTCTAAAGTCCATCCTCAACAGTTTACTTTCACCACTCACTCACATAGTGAACATGTCACTTCAATCTGGAACATTCCCCAAACGCGTTGAAAACTGCGGTCATTAAGCCTCTCCTAAAGAAGAGCAGTCTTGATGCCACAGTACTGAACAATTTCCGACCCATCTCAAATCTGCCGTTTTTTGGCAAAGTCCTTGAAAAAGCTGTTTACCAACAGCTTACGAACTTTCTCCAAATGAACAACTCCTTTGATGTTTTCCAGTCAGGTTTTAGAGCCACCACAGCACTGAGACTGCTCTTATCAAGGTGACAAATGACATCCGCCTGAACACTGATGCAGGCAAAGTCTCAGTCTTGATCCTGTTAGATCTGAGTGCTGCTTTTGACACTGTCGATCATGGATCCTCTTACAGAGACTAGAGGACTGGGTGGGCATCTCTGGTACTGTACTAAACTGGTTCAAGTCCTATCTAGAAGACAGGAAGTATTTTGTTGAAATTGGAAACTGTGTCTCAGATGACATGGCCCTGACCTGTGGGGTGCCTCAGGGGTCAATCCTGGGCCCCCTGTTGTTCAATCTCTACATGCTGCCATTAGGCCAGTTAATAAGCAGCAATAACGTGTCCTACCACAGTTATGCAGACGACACTCAGATCTACGTCTCTCTGGCAGCAGGAGACTATGGACCAGTGGAGTCACTTGGTCATTGCATCCAACAGATCAGTGTGTGGATGCAAAACAACTTTCTCCAGCTAAACTCTGACAAGACTGAGTCATAGTGTTTGGGTCCACAGAAACAAAGAGACAGTGTCAGCAGTCACCTCCAGTCTTTCTCTCTGAAACATTCAAATCAGGCAAGAAATCTAGGGGTAATAATGGACTCAGACTTGAACTTTAACAGCCACATCAAATCAATAACATCTGCAGCCTTTTACCATCTCAAAAACATAGCAAAAATCAAAGGTTTACTGTCTAAATCAGACTTGGACAGGCTTATCCATGTGTTTGTCTCCAGTAGGTGAGACTACTGTAATGGTCCTCTCACTGGTGTCTCCAAACGAGCTGTGAGACGCTGCAGAACATCCAGAACGCTGCAGCTCGGGTCCTTACTCGAACTAGAAAGTACAAGCACATAAGTCCTGTGCTCAGGTCTCTGCACTGGCTCCTCTGGCTCAGAGACTTTAAAGCAGCCCTGCTTATGTACAAGTCTCTCCATGGCCAAGCACCAAAGTACATCTGTGACATGTTAGTTTTTATTATGATTTTAATGTATTTCTTATTCTGTAAAGCACTTTGAATTACTTTGTGTACGAATTGTGCTATACAAATAAACCTTGCCTTGCCTTGAATTATCACGCATCGAAGTTTGATGGCGAGCTGCAAAAAACGAACCACAGCAACACTGTTTTAAAAAACTTTAAACAACTTTTAATGTCTCACTCATCTAGATGATACAGAATGATTCTAGTGAGTCTGGGTCAAATGCCTTAGGACGAGTTCGTTCACATATGAGGACAAGAAAATGCGCCTTTGGCGCCGAGTTGCGCGATCAGTCCAATATGGCCGACTTCCTGTTAATATACTTTTTTGTCCCTATTCCCATGGTGCATCTGTGTACCAAATTTGGTTTGGCTACGCCAAAGTTTTTGTTGGGCGTCCTATAGATGCATCAAGAATCTCAGACTTCCGGTCATTGTGCAATTCATGCTGGGAAGGATTTTCCAAAAAAGTGAGCATCAAACCTCCATGTTTGTTTTCCCAGTGGGATGTGTCTATTGTCAAAGTCGATCTTTTCAAGTCTTTTGAACCATATCACTTTTGTTTCTGGTTCTGATATTGTCATATTTTAGTTTTGTGATTCAGACATTGTTAATTGTGTGGTTGTTGGATCCTAACATCGGAAAACGACTTGAGAAATTTGTTTGCGAACTCCATAAATGCAAAAGTGAATCAGATGTGTGTGACTCAAACCTCTGTTCAAACTGTTTCTTTTCACAATGGAATTGAAAAATAGTGAAAGTTGAAGGTGATGGGCAGGATTGATCCAAAGGAAGAACCAAAAAGGAAACATTTGACTTCCTAACTCATCCTGAGTTTGCAGAGAACATTTTGTATGTGGAGCATCATCAAAGTAAAATCCCATTTGTTAAGTGAGAGATACAGAAGACAAACAGACTGAGCTGCACTTTCTTGTTCTTGTGGTTTTACAGCAACATCACGTCTTGGTCTCTTTGCTGTGGATCTTGGTGAACAGCTGGTGCCTTTCACTTTGGCGTTGACTTTTTAAATTCGTGAACAAGGTGGAGCGAGGGACCATGATGTTTAATAATGTGGACATTAACAACCATGCTAAATATCCAGTGTGTCTTATGGAATGTTGAGAGTAGCCTAACATTCTATTGAGGTTCTGGGCCTGTTGATGGTAATGAAATCATCACAGATCCATTGATTTTGGTTGGATTTTTATATTTTTTTCTGTGGAATGCTTATAGTGTTTGGAGAAAAGAATGGCATATTGGCTGATGTCAAAACTTGGGGGAATAGTTGATTGCCAATGAGGTAAAGATGAAAATATTGGAAAAAAGTGAAAAAATTCCTTACTTTTTGGCATTAAATTGAGCCAAAATCATGTAGAAATGTGTTGTGTGAATATTTTTTTCACTGAATGTTGTCACCACATGTGTTCTTTGCATTGGGAATGTATTTGTAGACAGCTTACCCAATCCATTGAGGATTTGAGGAAATTTTTCATTTTTCAAAATTTTCTATCACAAAATGAAGGTTACCTACACTAAAATGGCCACAATTTTTTTTCGCGATATTTCCGGAAGAGCAGACCCTCCAATTATTGGTCCTCAGGGACACAGTTAACAAAAAAAAAAAAACCACAAATAAAAAGTATGGCAGGCGATATCAGGTTCAACCCATTTTTGAGACTTTGGCTCCCTGACTATAAACTTTCATGTTATAACCATAGATCTGTGCTTATAACCTTAGTAAGAATACTGACCTCTGACCTATGGAAGATGTGAAATCATGGCTGTTATCATGATAAAGAATTTTAGGGCATAGACTTGCACAAAGTTTGGACAATGCCTCAGACAGAGGTTAACTTTGAGACACTATACCCTTCCCCCCACTTGCTTGAACCTCCCTATATTGGACCTGTCACCCAAGCAAGATATACTTGTGTTCATGCACTCCCTGTGTGCTGTACCACACAAAGACCCCTTAAGGATTAAAGATCTCTTTTTACAAACTAACTTTTCTATAAAGCTTCAATTGAATTGATAATTCAATTGACTGAAGTTTGTTCACTGACTATAATCGACAAATAAAAGACACTATGGGATTTTTGATGGAACTGTCTTTAAATCTCAAGCCAATAGACTTTCTCCAGAGAAAGAAAGGAATGAAATTCAATTCATTCACTGAACTATGGCCAGTGTGTTTTAATACTGATTTTGTAAATGTCATGTGAAAACTTTCTTTGTGTAAAACTGTTAATGTATATAGTGTGTAATATGTGAGCTACGTCATAAAACCTCCCACTCAAGTAACTCACATTCCACTCGCAGACCCATTGGTCAGTTTTTCCTGCTTATCTTAAGATTTAAAACAAAGAAAACAGACCTCAGCCAGTTTCCCAGATCGCCCAGTTCTGACCAGTTCGTTCAGATCTCAGTTCAGAAGGAGATCGCAGAAGCAGTTCAGCTCAGAATGGTCAAGATGTAGTACAGCCGAGCAGGAGGGACAACACCCATCTGTTCAAAGCTGTGCCTGTTGCTTGACATGTTTTAATTCGAATACCTGTAGCTGATCTGATTTGAAAGTGAAGCTTTCATATTTTTCGAAATTTAAATATTGGCATTTTTACAGACATAGTCTTTTTGATTGATTAGCCTTAATCTGTGACCCGCGCTGTTAGACCTCACAGACATTGAAACATGTCCTCCGATCCTCTGGAACAGAGGAGAGCGTCCCTCAGCCTGACGCTGACTGAGTCTGGAACATTGATCAGATCACGTGGCCTTCGTCCTTTTCATTGCGTTTGATTCTTCAGAACCGACGTCCTCAGAAACTCAAACCTTCATTGGACCCAACAGGACCACATTGTGACTGTACAGATCCACTCTCCCCGGGTTGTATGTGCACTGTTACAGAATGGCTTACTTCATCAATCTAGACTCAGCACAGAACTTTATATAACTCTTAAAGTTGTGCCTAACCTCAGATCTCTAGACATCAGTTTAGAGCGACCTACACTCATGTGCATATATTTGATATTTAAATGTTTCTGTTTAACTTGGTCAATAAATATCCATAAACCACAGTTTGCGTTGGTGAATAGTGATGTTATTTCCAGTGATGTCATTCAAAATATGCAGGTCACTGATATGGACAAGAACTTACGAACCTTCAGATCAATTGTTTAATTAATTATTAATTAATTAATTAATTAACATAGGAAATTGATTAAATTGGATTGGTACTATTTCTCAACATTTGTTGAGTGGTGCCCCAAAATTAACTTCTAGTCAGAGCCGAACACTCACAAAGGCCACGTGAGTGCTGCTTTAACTTAGAACTCCTAAATTCCAATCTGTAATACCAGTTACCCCCCTACATCTCGGTATCACACTGTGAGCCCATGTCGATTTTACACTACATATTTTGGTGCCAGCGTGAGGCCAGATGTAGTCACACTACACCTTGTTGGCTTCAAACAACTGAAATCTGTTTTTAACGTGACACGTGCTGTCACTTAAAAAAGAGAGGAAATTGTAAACATCATTGTTTTCAACCAACTGATGAACCAGGAAGTGACATGACACTGAACAACTCTATAGGAGCTTAAAGTCTAATCATGACTTTGTTTGCTGGGGTAGTACCTGTGCTAAATACACATGAGGGTGATAGTTCTAATCTTTAGGATTCTTATTGTCAAAACATCGTCTGAATATTGTCTTTGGGTTAATAAAAAATAAAACAATTGTAGGAACTGACCTCGATGAAGTAGTTGGTTCCAACTACAAGTTGTTGCTTGTAGGATAAGGCTCTGAAAGTCTCATATTTCTCTCCTCTCTCCATCTCCACAGCTCTCTTCACCTGAACAACAACACAAGATTCACTCATAATACAGGTCATTTTTTATGACACTTAACTTGTCTCCATGGATAAGTTAGTTTGTCTGAAATGTTCCACAGTATTGCATTAAACATCTATATGACACTATTTTCTCTGTTATAATAATATTTCCTCATGAAAACATCCTCAGAGTTGTGTTTTCTTTTTTTTTTTTACACATGTTTAACACAAATCATATTTGTGTGAATTCTTCTCTCAAACAGAAAACTCTGTTCCACCTTGTGATGCCTCTGATAATACAGGAAGTGCTCCACTGTGTTTTCCACAACTTCACTAGAATCATTTGGATGATTTCAGTCGTGGAATTGTCGATCTCTACTGAACTAAAAGTAAAAGGAGCTGTTCACTTGAAAACTTCTACTTCATGACATCACAAGGTGGAACAGAGCATTTTGAGCTTTGGAGATGTAAACGATGAGGTAACATTATAACATGTGTAAAAACTCAAGAATCCATTTTCTGTAATACAGGACCTTTTTATAGGCCCCTCTCCACAGATCTGACCTGGTGCTTTTCTGTTTAGAAGAGTTCAATTCTTGCCTCACTACAGACACATTGTATAAGCAGCTCTTGAGGTCAAAATAATTCCACTGTGTACTGTCTGCATCCCATTATAAAGTGTTTTATTGTCAGACAATCAGGAAGTCTGCTGTTATATTGCTAGTCCTTGAGGTATTATATATAATGGCTTATAAACTCATCATGATGAATCATTAGGATGTTCAGAATGCATCAGGTCAGTGAGGAGTAACTTTGGACAGTTAGTAGAGTGTTTGTCCACTGTTCTGAAAGTTGGCAGTTTGAATCCTGCTCTCAGGAAGCTGTCGTTGTGTCATTGGGGCAGCAGTAGCTCAGTTGGTAGAGCATTTGCCCACTGATCTGAAGGTTGGTGGTCTGAATCCCACTCTTGACATAAACATCACAGATTGAGCGGACAGACCCACTGACCCACAGGTTGGCTGGTGTGATTCCAGCTCCCACAGATGAATGCTGTTGTTCTGTCCTTGGGCAAGACACTTAACCCACCTTGCCCACAGTGTCTATGTACACTGGTGTATGAATGGGTGAGTGGTTCCTTGTTGTAAAGCACTTTGAGAGCTTTGAAGGAGGAAAAGTGATGTATTATAAAAAAAATATAGTTCTGTTTTGGATTTGAAGACAATCAGGTACAGCGCCCTTTACTGTGAATGTTCCACAGTATGACATTACATGTATTTTTCTCCATGGAGGTGAGCGGGTCACACCCAAGACCAAAGGTGTTTCTCAAAGCTTCGTGCCCAGTTTTGGGCGTGGGTTCTTTCTAATCCAAGCACATGACTCATGAAACACACTTCAGAGTGAACCAACAGCAACAGCAAAAAAATGAAATAAATGCAACTAAAAAAAAAAATATATAATTTAAATATAATGTGAAGTAAATAAACTTACACAATATGATGTATTCTTAGTAAAATACTAACCAAACAGAGGACATGACATTAGAACACAACTTGGATGAGCTGGATGCCCTGCCACACCCAGAATAGACCAAGGCAAGGCTTTGAGAAACACAAGTTACAAGCCACATCTGTGGAGAGGTGATCCCACTCAAGATAAGAATACATGTTTTTCATAAAAAAAAAAAAAAACATAAACAAGCATTGCTCAGCAGAAAAGTTCCAGAGTGTAGCTTTAAGTGTGTGATACTTACAGAGTCACAGATGGTCTGCATCTCTGCGTCTGCAGGTTGGGGATCTTCGATGCCTCCACACGTTTTGGTCAGACTCCATGTCTCTGATTTGTTCGCAGTATCAGGACTGTAGCTGCGTTCCGTCTGCACGCTGTTTTAAGGTGGTGGTGATCGATCAGTGGGGGCGTATCGACAGTGCACACCTTTTCTCTGTAAGTCAGGTATCACATTTCAAGACTATTATAAAATTCCAAACTCTTGCCAAACTTGCCAAACTCTCAAATTATGTCGTATTGGTAAAGTGAGTCATTCGAAGGTGTGGTTTGGAATTGGAAACCTCATAACTTTTTAAACTGTCAAACTAGTTTTGTTTTGACCATAAGCTATTTGTTTATTGATAATGAACTTGTCACATGTCACCACTTAAGGAGAGGCTTTCTACATTCCACATCTTCCATCCACTGGTAAAATAATCTAATCAACAGGGAGTAGGGCCTATTGCATTCACTATGATGAACGCATGGGTGAGAGGACGTGGTGCAGCTTCGTCCTCTCGGTCGCCCCCAACATGAACAGCAGTATCCCAGTAACTCACGCCCAAGACCTGAGCCATATTTATCACTGCTAAAATGAATAGAAGTCAATGGGAGGTCAGGGAGTGAGCCCGACGAGAAGATGCAGACCCGTCATTCACCAATTACCCCACGGTGATGTGGAGAAGGTCGAAGGTCAAAAAACATATAATATGCTTTTCCCATGTGAACAGATATATTGTTTTTGTTCAGATTATTAGCAGAATTAGAAAGGCAAGATGTGCCAGTGTGTACTGGCATTCATCTACCTGCTCTGCTAAATTTGTTGTTTGTTGTGGCATTACTCTGTATTTTGTGCCAAGATATTGTAGGAAAGTGTGGAACTGTATAAGGTGTGTGTATGTCTAACCATAGACCAGGGGTCGGCAACCTTTTTTTTTATCAAAAGAGCCATTTTGCCACCTCTTTCTCAAACATTTTTTTGTCTGGAGCCGCAAAAAATAACAGAGCTTATAAACTTCTAAAAGTTTTAATCATTATTCAAATTCGAACAGTTGCAACCACTGAATACAACAAACTAGCCCAATTTAACAATAATATGTTTAACAGTAATAATTCCATGCATGCTGCCGTCCTCTTTGGGGTTTTGCGCAGCAACCCAGTGATCAATCGAAGCACCTTAACATACAAAAAAACTTACATCAGCTTGGAGTCTGAAATAAAAACGTCAGTGTTTTTTTCGGAATAAATAATAGTTTATTAAATGATGTTGTCCTTACCTTTTTAGTGGGACTTCTGAGTCTGCACTTCGCTGCAGATCTTCCCTATGTCGGGGCTGTAAGTTGTGACTTTCATTTTCAAGCAGCACTGTAGAGTCTCATTAGTGAAGTGGTATTTGGATTTAATAAAAATCATACTTGAGAAAACTTGCTCGCATAAGTACATTGAGCCAAAGATGGACAGGACTCCAAATGCAAACCTTTTCATATTAATATAGGTGTCAGGAATGGCACTCCATGTTGCAAAATAAGTTTGTCGGGTTGGGGTAGTTTTTCCATATCACTCCATTTGTGCTCTTTAGCGAGCGTAGCCCTCTGACGGGCGACTTCTTCAAGATCCGCTGACAGGGATTTGAACTTGTTAACCCACAAATCTTTATCCGCTATGTCGGCCAGTTCGATTTCTAGATCAGGCTTACTTACTCCTGTGAATGCAGATGTGTTTAGCAGGGATGGGTCGCTGTCTAGCGGTGTGACAGGAAAAGAAAGAGTCTGTTTCTCCTTTCTGAATTCACTGAATCTTTCTCCAAATGCAGCTTGCATTGCAATAATGGCACGGTGAAAATAATCACAATTTATGTGATTGTTGGCTTCTTTGAACTCTCTTAGGGAGGGGAAGTGAGAGAGTGTGCCTTTCTGGACATCTCTGGCGAACTCTGTCTATTCTGCTCTCACTGTTGAAGCGGATACAGCTATGCAGATAGATAAACTCCTCGACAACTGACAGGTGTATTGTCCACTTTAATGACGTTGCCTTCAATTATCGACAGAGTGAAACTACAACAGAAAAGAAATAAACAGTATTTAGACTGTGTATTAATACAATTGCACACATGTTGTAGCTTAAATCTAGCTAACATTAGTCAAACTAACTCCAACAAAACATTCACTTTAGGTATACATATACACAACAATTGGAAATATGGTCTCCAAAACTTATTTAACATAAAATACTTACAAGCAATGCTTTCAGTAGGACAACAAAAAAGGATGGACATAGATTAGATCAGACAACTGTCTGTGTCAGCCATTTTACACAATGTGCTGCATCTCTAACTCTACAACAATTAACAGTGAACACAAGCATTAAACAAACACAGTGACTCCTGCTGGTGGAGGGGAAAACTACAACAGCACACTGTCATCTTGCGCTCAAATGACAAAACCTCCTCCAGCATCTGCAGGGCCGTGCTTCCCTTTCCTTGGAGATTTTTATTCAGCATGTTCAAGTGACTTGTCATATTCACCATAAAGTAAAACCTTTCCAGCCAATCTAGGTCTTCCAGTTCAGGACAGTTGAGGTCTATGCTTCCCAAGAAAGTTTTCACGTGCTCCAGACAGGCAGCGAAGCGTTTCAGCACCTCTCCCCTGGAAAGCCACCGGACTCTGTTGTGCAGCAGGAGATTTGAGTATGCGTTTTTGACTTCTTCTAATAATGAACAAAACTGTCGGTGGCTTAACCCGTTCGCAACTATTTTGTTCACTATCTTGATAACGAGGTTCATTACTTCCACACATTCAGGTGGAAAAGTTTGTGTGCAAAGTGCTTCTTGGTGGATAATGCAATGGAATGTCATCAGATCTCGGCCCAGTGACTTTTGAAATAAATTCACAAAGTCCTTCTGTGCTCCTCTCATACTGGGAGCTCCGTCAGTAGACACTGACACTAGGTGAGTGGTGTTTATTCTTTTATCTTTTAGACAACTCACAACAGCCTCACAAATGTCCTGCTCCTGCGTTTGGCCCTTTAGCGGTATGAGCTCAATCAGCTCTTCCTGCAGCCCATCAGAGTTGACATACCTGCATAATAGAGCTGTCTGTGCAACATCGTTTACATCAGTTGACTCATCACAGGCAATTGAGAATGCTTGAGCTGAATTGATGTCATCAATTTGTTTACTGCTGATGTTGCTGCCATTTTCATGGTCCTGTCTTTAACTGTCTTAGCAGAGAGAGGCATTTCTTTAATTTTCTGAACAGTCTCCTGTTTGTTTTTAAAGTCGGAGAATAGATGCTCTGATATTTTAATAAACGTTTCTTTTATGTATTCTCCGTCTGTGAACGGCTTCCTGTTCTTTACTATCTCCTGAGCTGCCAAAAAACTAGCAGCTGTAGTTGACTGTGGAGAGCTGATCCATTTTCTGAAAGATAGTTTTCTCTCTTCAGCTTGTCGTTGCAGTTCCGAAATTGCTCTTTCGCTCATCTTCGGTCGGGTATTTTTCAGCAAATGCTAAGTACTTGTTTTGAAAATGTCTTTCGATGTTAGATTTTTTGTTGTTTGACAGTTTCTCGCTACATATAAGGCACACAGGTAATCCAGCGTCGTTGGCGGTGAAGGCAAATGCAGATGTCCACGCTGAATTAAACTCTCTATTTTCTTCTGACACTTTTCTTTTTTGGGCTCTTTTCATGGTTACGATACTCGGGTCTTCCATAAACAGGTAGCTAGCAACTAAAGTTGAAGGCTGTTGACGTCACGTGTATTTTTACTGACAAATTATAAATTTTAAAAAACTTAAAAAAAAAAAATTGATAGTATAAATTCAAATTACAAGGTAATCATGAAATAAAATGAATGTATAGTGACGATAATAAATAACAAATAAATTAAGATATAACCTTTACTGATTTCCGTGTTTTTTTGTCATGCCATCGGGAGCCACTACAAGGAGGCTGAAGAGCTGCATGTGGCTCCGGAGTCGCGTGTTGCCGACCTCTGCCATAGACCGTATATATGAATGCTCTAGTCACCATATGCCAAATAGGAAGTTCTCCAGGAGGCTCTTCAACTCCTTCTGACTCTGGCTCTGTCTTATATTAGGATCTTGTGGCTCCTCTCTCTGTACCTGCTGCTGTGAGCCTTGTCATTTTGGTCTTAAAATGTTCGTATTAACTCACTCCTGATGATGATCCAGATTTTTTTTTTCTGCTATTTTGTCTGTCAAATAAATCTTATTCATAACATAGAGCCTGACTCCAGATTCACTCCTGTAACCGTGAGCATCAGGAGCCTCATTTGAGCGATGCTGAACGCTGTGAGTGACGTCACACTCACTTAGTCCACTTCTTTTATACAGTCTATGGGTTTAACTTGACGTACATACATTCTGATTAAATACGTAATCAGAATACAAATTCTGTGTAACTGTATTCAGTTACAATTAAAATTGGAATACAGTTACTTTGTTGAAATAAATGGATTACACTGCAATATTTACCTGTTTTCACATTTTGGGCTATATGCCTTTTTAAAAATGTTTTATTTATTTCAGCAATTCCACTCATTGCCGGAAACCCAAACAGAAGAAGTCAGTCACACAATGGACGAGGTCGAGGAGCCAGTAGAACAGAGGCAGTAGAGCATGAGCAAAAACTTCTTTGTGTTTTGGAAATTCAGAAATCACTTTGTATTTAAAGAAGAGAGGGACGGGCGCCCACTGTCCACCCACTTCTCCCGAAGTGAGATATTAAAAAACAACAAATATAAAATTGCCTACAAGTTAAATGTCAAACCGGAGCTACTGGCACTGGTGAAAAAAAACCTGCATAGGCTCATGATATCAGCACTACTGTCCTATAGAGACCTGAGACATGAGGGGACACATGACGCATGACGCGCTGCTCCATACTTTCAATACATTCTAAAAGTAACTTTTAGAATGTATTGAAAGTTAATGAGGACGGCTCCACTGCACATGCTAGACATGCTGTTCTATAGATTTTAGAAAATAGGACCCATCTTATTCTTTGACACTCTACGCGAGCATAGACACGTATCCCCGTCAAAATACACAGAGAGCATGAATCTATTGTTGTATTTCTGCATTTACCATCAGCACAACGTGTTCCTGGGGCAGTTCTGTGCCGTGTGAAAGAGCCCAGGTCCAGTCTGTACAGAAGGTAAATACAAGTGTGTTCAGCTGTTAGTTTCACTGTGGACCTGATACAAGTGGCTAGCGCCCAGTCAAGTTCGATCATCTTTCCCATTGACAAACACAGAGCCAGAGTCGTGTGTACGTCCTGTTGCAGCTGTTGGTGGAGCCGCCTTTGCATTAACGCGCAGCTGTGGTTTTGTGATGTCATGTGGTGGTACAGGAAGTGCTCCATTGTGTTTTTAAACTCCACACACCTTCACTGGAATCATGTGGATGATTTAAGCCCTGGAATTGCCGATCTTTACTGAACTAAAGGTAAAAGGAGCTGTTCACTTGTAGTCAGTCACGTCATGGTGTTTTTCAAGTTAAAACATGTTGGTTAACGGCTCCTTTTACCAGTAAAGATTGGCAATTCAAGCAGGACTGGGAAGATCCAAATGATTGTAGTTTCTCAAAATGATTCTCTCCTTTCACCTTCACTAAACATTTGGATCATTTACAGCCCTGTAATTGCTCAACTGTGAGGCTACTTTTATTCAGAAAAGAAGAAGCAGCTTGGACGAGCTGTGAAATATAGTCGACTAAAATCAACTTTTGTCCAGTTGACAAATTAAATTTCTGCTCTTGCTACTTTTATTGTTTTAGCTTTGTTAAATCCAGAAGATATTGTAGACCAGGAGTGTCAAACTCAAATTCACAGAGGCCAAAATTAAAAACTGGAACTAAGTTGTGGGTCAAACTAAATATTTATTGAAAAATTTCAACAGCATCTGCTGTTTTCTCTTCTTTCGAGATGTGTAATGTTAAACCTTTTTTTTTTTTTTAAACTAAAATAAATGTTTAATAATAGTTTTGCTTAAACACTGAATCCAGAACAAGAATAATATAAAATAAAAAAAATTTAAATAAATGAATAAAAATAAATAAATAAATGAATAATGTCTCTATAGTCTGTCTGTAGCCAGTGTGCAGCTCTAATACATATTTGATATGATCTCACGGGCCAAATATATGGGCTATATTATATTATGGGCTAAATTTGGCCACTGGGCCTGAGTTTGACATGTCTGTTGTAGACATTCAGTGGCAATCAACTGAACAAAAGGTAAAATGAAACGGTAAAATGGAAAAAATACATAAATATATATATATATATATATATATATATATATATATATATATATATATATATATATATATATATATATATATATATATGTATATATATATGTATGTATGTATGTATGTATATATATAATGTGTTTCTCACGTTCCACAGTGGTTGGTTTCTCTCACGCTCATGTTCCTTTTTCCTGATAATCCCATCTCTTAGTATTGCGATGTCCACCACCACAGCTCTGCTCTGTTTCTTATCCACCACCACTATGTCTGGTTGGTTCGCCATCACCATTCTGTCAGTCTGTATCTGGAAGTCCCACAGGATCTTGGCTCAGTCATTTCCCACCTTGCTCATGTGGTCTCCAGCCTGTACTCTGCACAGATGTTTCTGTACACTATGCCCGCAACTTGGTTATGTTGGCTATATTTGCTTTCCCTGCAGCATCTTACACCCTGCAGTTCTGTGCTGGACTGTCTCAGGAGCCTCTTTGCACAGTCGACACCGTGGCTCTTGTCTGGTGTGGTAGATCTGGGCCTCTATTGCTCGAGTGCCCAGGGTCTGCTCCTGAGCAGCCAGGATCAGTGCCTCTGTGTGTCCTTCAAACCAGCCCTCTCAACACATTGGTAGGATTTCTTGATATCAGAGGGAGGATTCAAACCCAGGTTGCCCATGTGAAAGTCCAGTGACTTACCAATTGAGCTAACCAGCTGCTTTATTTGCATTTATGGATATGAAAACACATGTACATACCATGTATTTGTATTAAACCCTATTTGTAGATCAGTCTCTGTGCATTTATGAATATTAATGAGACAAAAGTAACACCACAGACAAAAAAGGAGTCAGACACTTTTTCAGCGCTTACTGTTTATGCAAATGAGTCGTGTGGTTTTAAGTTTTGTTTCTGTGATACATAAACATGCACAAAGCTGCACTTGTGGACTTTAGAGTTCAGTAAAATGTGACAAGTCAAACCAAAACACAGAACTCAGCCTAAAATCACACAAAGAGACTACTTCAGAACACACAGCACAGATTTGAATGCCACTTGTACAAATCATCACATTAACTTTACAATCACATTTGTTCTCAGAGAACATCAAATGGCAGACATTATGACTGAGGCTCCTTGAATTCCTGAACACCTTGTACGATCAGCTGACCGGACAGCTCTTTAATGATGTACATGTCCACATGTTCATTTGCTCCGACCTGTAAAAGAGATGAGTCAAAATCAAATAGAGCTAATCCTCCATAGTGGTTATATTCACGTTTTAATCTAGAATTTAATGACTTCAGAATTTCAGACATAGAACTCTGTGGAAGATCCACTGTTTTTGAAAGAAATCTCTAAACTTTTGATCCAGAAATGTTGAACCTTGTATAATGGCACTCCGTACTGACAGAGACATGAACCACAAACCAGGTCAACAAATCTGCAATCTGACAGTTCCACAGTAAACTCCACCTGACAATTCTTCTGATCTGTCCCCAGCTCAGTTTAAAGGTCCTATATCACACAAAACTAACTGTTGTGAGCTTTAAACTATGTCATCATCTTGTTACCTCATCAAAAACAGACCTGGAGTTCTGTTTTGTTTCAATTCCCATGTTCACATGAGAACTTTAATTATGATAAAAATGTATTCCGCTTTGAAAAGACCATGTAAACACTTAATTCCTCATGAAAATGATGAATCAAAATTAAACTTAATTCTGAAGTAAGTGAGTGGTTTATTCAGATTTTAAAGCCAAATTCATTTCTTCCTGGATCATGTTTCATGTTTATTCTTCTTAAAAATAATTCTGGTTGTTCATGTTCGTTGTGTCGTCCTTCTGACGCAATCTGGACGATCCGGCTCCACCAGTCCTGGTTTTGGACTTTCATCCACGTCTCTTTGGGTTTGTGAGCGGGATGTGGGAGTGGACTGAAGACTCAGTTTGTCTTCTTCCTCTCTTCTCCAACACTCTTCCCTGATGATGACGAGTATGTACGTGAACTCAGGGTCAAGACAGGTAAGATGCAGTCCAGCCCAACACACAACATGTTGGCTGTGCCTTAATTACTACACTCAGTTAATCAGCTAACTTGGAGATGTTTAATTCTATTCAGTTATGATATACTCGTAATGAGACATGATTTTGTGCTTTTAATTTGAGCTTTATTATCTTTATTATCTCATTGTGGGTGCTGACACCCAGCTCGGCTCTCTGTAACCTTCTTTGATAAGTGTGAAGTATTGTTATGTCCTGTCAGTCACAGAACACACCGGTCTTAAAGTCATGTGACCATGTATCTTTGCATGTTGTTCCTTTAATCAATCCTTGGTCTTAAACCAGCCTCGTGCGTCAGGTTCAGCACTGGTTTTGACTTGTTTATTGTGTATGGTGACCTCCTCGTTCTGTATTTATCTTAAATTATCTTTATGTTTGATGATTGTTCAGGACTTTGTAGGATATAAAGTCCTGTGTGTGTGTGATGCTTCAGGACAGTGAGAGTCATTTTTCCTTTTTTCTGTGATTGTGCTGCACAGTTGCTTCATTAAACCCAGACTCCTTGATTCAAGACAACTTCTCCAGTTTTTATTAATTGCATCGAGGAAATTCCACAACACAAAGTGTGTTTGTTGTGCAGTTATCATTGGAACCACTGCAGAAAAGCATTTGTATTATGTTTGTGTCCGTGGAGTAAAGACAAACCGAGACGAGAGAAAAGCCAATAGCAGCTGAAGTGTGTGTTTTCTTCCGGTCGACGTAAATACGTTTGTGTCTCAGTCCAATCAGAATCTTCCCCATCCCCAGACGCTGAGCCGAATTAAATAAAGACGATTTAATGAGTTATTTCCATGTAAACTTGAAGGACTCATTTGGTCTTCTGATATTTTATGTTATTAGGTTCTTTTTCCAGACCAAGAGTTTGTTTTGTTTGTTTGTTTGTGAAACCGTACAGAAAACTCCAAAACTTGTCCACTGGAAAGACAAAATAGAACCGGAGCATAAATGTAATGTCATGTACGAAATACCCTGCATGTCCTGCAATAAAACACACATTGGGGAAACAGGGAGGGAGTTCAGTCCACGAAAAAAAAGGAACATAGAACAGAATGCAAGTAGGAAACAGCGAAGGCGAAACACGAGCAACAAAACACAAAGCAGAACAGGAACAACTCAAATCATCCATTTCTGACACTGTAAAAGAGAGAAGCACATTATCACTGGGACAGAGGAAAACAATGTTGTATTCCCAACGATTTAATTCATAACATTTAAAAACATCATGTAAACGTGGCCATTCACACATGTTTGAGTAATTCTACAATGCTTTATTCCAACTTGTGACATCACAAAGTGGTAGTTTTCAAGTGAACAGCTTTATTTATAGTAGATATGTTATGTATAGGAGCACTTCCTGTATTACCACATGACATCACAAGGTGGAACAGAGTGTTTTCTGTTGGAGAGAAGAACTCAATAAGCAATAAGTTAAATCAACTGACTTACAGTGATGAAGTAACTGGTTCCATGATCTAAATCTTGGGTTTTGAAGGATTTCGCTTCAAAAGTGTCGTATTTCTTTCCTGTTTTCTGCTCCACTTGACCTTTGACCTGAACAAAAAAACAAAAGCACATTTTCAACAGGACTTTCACATTGTTGGCATTTCATCCGTGAGGGTTTGTTTTACAATCAGCAATCCAGCAAATGTAGATTCCAGCAGATTTATTTAAAAAACAAACACTGATTTGTCCAGTTTTATACAAGAAATGTCCCAAGTGTCCCTGTTTTTGACCAATTTGATCTGCCAAAAATAAAGAGATACATCAACAGATTAAACTGACATACTGAGCCAAAGTGAGTCCAGAATGGACGATGGAACTCGCTTTTTTCACAATTTTATTTATACCAACCATCCAAACCCTGATGTGTCCCAGTTCTGAATGTCTGAATGATGAAATCTGGTCACCCTAATTACCTGTTTACCTAGAATCAGCTCAGGATTTCAGGATAAACCTGGACTTGTTCAGTCAGTTTGATGGAATTACCCCCAGGTCTGTTTCTGAGGAAGTAACAACATTAGAAAACTCACAAGAGTCTATTTTGTGTAATATAAAACCTTTAAACAGAGCTGGAGGACAGGTTAGAAATCTCTGGTGGAGTTTGATTTTAACATCATAACACAGATCAGAAAATAGTGTAAGACAGGCACTTTAGAAGTGGGTTGTCGTGGTTGCAACAGAGAGCCTGATCTTGTCCCGATCTTAGCACTAGCACAAGTATTAAGGAGGGGGCGTGTCCAGGTGGGGCTGTGCTTCTCTGCTGGAGGCTGGAGTGGGACGGTACAAGTTCATAATGGTGACGGCATCTGAACCAATCTGTGACCGCTGTGGCATTTAAAAGCTCTGCCCACGTGGGTAAAGTCTGTAATCTTTGTCTCATTATGTTTCATTTTGTCTCAAGTGGAGTGTGGTGAAAAATTCTATATGTAACAATAAAACAGCTCCAGAGCCTCATGATGCAAGTGCACACCAGAGGCACCAGGAATACAGAATTTTGTATGGGCCATGACAGAACTGACTGGGTTTATGTTCCGACAGTGCACGTGCGCCCCACGTGCACCACACACACACACACACACACACACACACACACATCAACCTTTTATAGTTTTCTCTGTTTGTTTTCCTCCTGTTACGCAGCAGACCAGTGTCTCTCATGTGCCCCCGTCCCACAGACCCGCTGCTTTCTCACTCCTGCTTCGGTCTGTCCCACACTCCACTCCCACAGACTCACCTGAGGTACAAGTGTCCACCTCTGCTGCCACTGACCGCTCACATTCTCGTCTTTAAGGTGTCCACTGCGTTTGGTCCCACACAAGTGGAAGTCTCGTGGATTATGGAAGAGGTTTATTGTCATATAAATGTTTCTGATGTGTGTGCTTTGCACACACATATGATCCATGTGTCTGCTTCACTGTCACAGCCCTGAACTGTCAGTGAATGCACTGATCCCTGTCACAGTCCGGCCATGAGAATGTGAATAAATGGACATGGCAGCATTAGGACACAGACAGAGTAAGAAAACAGACTTTAGGACATCGCTGTAAACGGCCTCATGTGAATGAGCAGCTTTTGTACAGATCCACATCAAACCAAACTGTAGAGCAGAGCTGAGCCGATACAGGGAGCAGGCGAGGGGCTGTGCTCTGCTGTGGGAGGGCATCCGGACGACTCCCACACAGCACACAAACATGTTAGGAATGTTAAGCATTTATCATCCTAATATATTTCCAAACAAAAGAAGTCTTGAGCATGTTACATGTTGTTTTTCAGTCGACTCGTTTGGTATTTATTTTTACAATTCTGGGAATTCACTGAAGGTGTCACACCAGTCCTCAGTCTGCTCCACTCACCTGATGTTCAGACACAGAACACCGACTGTTTAGAACTCCACACCCCACACTTGCACCAGTGCTAAGACTGGGCACAAAATCTGCTGAGATTTTAGGGAGTCTCAATTTTCAACAAATTTCAAACAAAACAAAATCTTTCTGGATACTTACAGAGTAGCACATGGTTTTAACCTCTTCGTCTGCAAATTGAAGTGGTGTTATCTCGTGGGGGGTTGTTACAGATGCTCCCATTTCTGCAGTGACTGAAACTAACTCAACACTATCTGTAAAGTGAAGTGAACTGTACCAACACTATCTGTGAGCTGACTGTGACTGAGCATGAACAAAACATTTCACTTATGTGTGTTTGGTGGAGTGTACCATTGTTTTTAAGGACTGCAAAAATGTACAAGGCCACAAAATGCACACACAGTAAAATGATATAAAGAAGAACAATAATGATCATAATTATAATTGATTATCATTAATAATATAAAATAATAACATGCAAACAGCTGAAATGTACTTTTTTGTTTCTCTTCTGTGTTTCTTGTTTGGAAAAGTGGGTCAGTTGGAGGTGTGGTTTGGATTGGGACGCCTTCTTTCAAATTCAAATACTTTCAGTTTTTAAATTGTGATGATAATATTTTTCATCATTTTTTATCAGACATTAAGTGAATATATGGCTTCGTTTTATACTTGATCAACCAATCATGTCTACGTCGAGAGCAGATTTGAACCACCAACCTTCGGATCAGTGAACAAACGTTTTATCAGCTGTCCTCCTACATTTTGTCTTCTTCACTCTGCTCAAGTTATTTTGAAGTTGCAACACGGCACAGACCAGACAAGTTTTTCTTCTGATCAGTTTTCAGATAAGGCACTGCTCAAAATACACACCTTCATTCCACTCATTAAAGATAAAAGTGAATTTGAGGTTACAGATCAGTCATCAGACTAGATGAGGTCATCCAGCCCCTCGAAACAGCAGATAATTATATAGAACATGGTTTAGCCTAAAGATTGTTAGTATGTGATCATTGTAACCATTACGTGATATAACATAATGTACTGTACTGTATCTGTGAAATGACTGCAATAAAAGCTGCTGTTGGGGAGTAGCTGTCAGAAGAGGGTCAGACAGTGTTCAGACAGCTCTCTCCTTGCGCAAGTAAAAACTAAGCCGTCTCGTTTTGGTGTGTCTTATTTAATGTAATTTGATGTCTTAGGGTAAATTCCCTGACATTTACTTGGTCCTTCGGAGCCGATTTCCAGGTTCAGCTCGGGGGAGGGGTGATCACCGTGGACTGCAAGTCTGTGCACAGCCGAGGTGAGAAATAGCTGCCTCGACTAAGACCACTTTTCCCGTGGCCAGTACACGGAGATCATCCTTCGCTGGTGCTGCCGACGGAATTCGAACGAAGAACACCAGAACGACACGAGTGAGTAGACAAATCTTCATTCTGTTGAGACTAGGCAAGACCCCAGTTAGTAAAGTAGCTCTAACTGAAACAGAGTAGTACAGTATCCGCAGGAGACTGTGGCAGTCGATGACTATTGTTAAGATAAGGTGCCTTCTTAACTGGATGACTGTAGTGAAATGTTTTTAAGCCAGGTCAAAAGCACGTGGTTGGAATAAAGTAATTTTCTGACTGAATGAAGTAAGGGTCGACCAAGCAGATAGGGAAACCTAGGGACGACTGACAGACCTTGTTTTGGACTTTTTTTTTTTGCTGTTACTAACCCGCCATAGTGTCTGTGAACGGAAATCTAAAAGCTGATCACAGCGGTGAATTAAC
Source organism: Boleophthalmus pectinirostris (assembly GCF_026225935.1). Lineage (NCBI taxonomy): Eukaryota > Metazoa > Chordata > Actinopteri > Gobiiformes > Gobiidae > Boleophthalmus > Boleophthalmus pectinirostris. The sequence continues at coordinate 3,466,553 of NW_026571175.1, forward strand.
ACCTAGTTGGTACCCGCGTGGAAGTATTTTCACGTAGAAGCTTGGTCCAACGCTGTGATTGGTGCGCACGCATTTTTCCGTATCATACTCACGCCGGCACATAGTCGAAACTAACATGGACGAAAAAGTAGTACTCAAAAAACAGAAGGAGTTGGTTAAACACATGGAAAAAGAGTTTCCAGGTAGCACGAAATACCTAGAAAAATGGCAGAAAAGATATGGGTTTAAACCCACACTTGAGAAAGAGCAACTTGATGAACTGATAAATCAGCTATTGATACACAACAAGCAGAAAAAAAAAGAAGCAGGGAGAAAGGCGCCGCAGCCCAGCACCCTCCCTCTACTGCGCCTTGATTAGTCCCAGACTAAGGATTGGAAGAGAGTAAGAGAACAGAAACAGAGGCAATAGTTCGAGTTAAAAAACAACAACTGACCCCTCCATAGGCTGGAGGCTAGTGAAAGATCTAAGAGCAGATCCGAAGTAAAATACTTAAGGACATAACTTAACCACTCAAGGGAGAATTGCTAGCCCTGATAGGAAGTTAACAATAAAAAAATCCAAACCTATCACTAATAAATTATGGCTTTTCTAGGATTGTGTAATGGCTACAGGGCTTGATTACTGGATTATGCCCTCCTAGCAAAGCCCCTTCAAGACTTGATTTTTCCTAAACCTAGGGAAATGAATCACAAAGTAACTTGAACAGATGAGGCAAATTTGGCATTCAAAAAAATAAAATAAAAGTGAACTAATGAAGTCAACTGCATTGGCATTACAAGATTACACTAAACTTGAGTGATACTGTGTCTTTTTCAAAATTTGGTACAGAACAAAATACTAAGCCAGCGCAGCGAGTGATAAAAGACAATACTAACATCGTTATATCACCTAAAAACAAAGCTAACAAACAGATTTTTACCACTGTTACAGACTGATGTTAACGTACAAACGGGTAATGTACTGTCATCACAAAATAAAAACAATAAAGTTGGCAAAAGAGTGTCTGCAGACGGGGAATCTGTGCCAAACGTCAAGGTTAGAGATACGTCGCTGCTAGGAGACGGGGCATCAGTGGTGTGAGTCACAGAAGAATCCTAACATGCTGCTACCCCACATACACTGTTTACTCCTGCCAAAAGTTTCTGTCAACACACCAAGGGGTCAGCAGTGGACCTCTACCCAACATAGGCCTAAGGTAGAGGGACAAATTTACCCGATTGCTTCAGCTGAAAAATGAATATTGCATGTTAAAAATATCTGGAAGAGAAATTTTGACTATGCTTTATGTAATTCCGAATCATATGTTAATTCCGAGGCCAGGCTAAGGGTGTTAAAATAGGAAACATAAAAAGTTCATTAAAGGAGCACAGGTTATAATAACAACCAGAAGTCAAAAATGTTGATTATTATAAATGTATTAAAAGTAAAATGAGAGACAAAGGTAAATTATGAGATTATAAAAGCACAAAAGTAAAGTCCCAAATAAATAAATAAATAAATAAAGTAGAGTCTATGAACAAGAGTAGTTAATTTTCAGTTGTT